>NW_024100821.1:0-53657 GCF_016161935.1 Mauremys reevesii
CAGAAATGGGAAGTCTGGGCCGGGCCTGGCAGCGGCTGTCCAGGAAATAGGAAGCAAGGAGGCATGAGGCCACTCCCATGGTGCCGTGGGGTTTTCAGGTGGGATGCCCCATGGGTTGGGCTCAGGGAAGTTTGTCAGCAAGGGACTGGGTAGGGAGTTGCTTGGAAGAGGTTTGAGGACCAGCAGCGAAGGGAAGTTGGACACTGGCCAGAATACCAGGAGACAAGGCAGGTGGTGATACCTGTTACTGGACCAGCTTTGGAGCCACAGGGTCTTCTTCATGCAGGGAAAGGTGCTCAGAGCATCACAGTTCAATAGAAGGTGGAGCGCTCTGCCTGAACACAGACATTCCCTACTTCCTGGAACGGGCCTATCCCATTGGCCTGTAAACAGCCCCACCATGTAACCCAGAGGTGGCTGCATCTGCACCAAGACACCAGTGGTCACTGCTCCAGAGGAGATGGTACATACAGGCCACTGCCCTCCGTGGCCCCAGATGTCACAGACTGTGCTGTGTAGCTGGTCCCACAGTTACTGCCCCCAAGAGGTGAGGTACACACAGGCTACTACTCAAACTGGGCACCTGGGGTCACTGCGCAATGGTTGGGGATACATGCAGGGCACTGCTGCACATGGCCAACAGGGGGCACTGCTGCAATGGTGGTGAGTCGTGGTGTGGGGATGATAAACAGGCCACTGCCTGGTGGCCGCTACCACAATGGTGTGGGAGAGGGGAGGAGATACCAATAGGGCACTGCCACACCAGGGCACCACGGGAGGTCACTGCTCCAATTAGTAGAGATACACATGGGGTAGTGCCCCAGCTGGGAGCCCTACCCCAGAGAGAGAAGGGCTGGGGAGAAAAGAGGAAATCAAGGCCACTGCCTCAGCCCAGCCACCAGGGGTCACTACCTAAATAAGGGACACACACACAGGGCACTGCCCCACCTGACCAGCAGGGTCACTGCCCAATTGGGGATATACAGAGGTATTGCCCCATGGGGATGCCAGGGATCAGTGTCTGCCATACCTGGCACAGGGGTAGGGGATAGGGTGACAGATGTCCTGATTTTATAGGGACAGTCCCAATATTTGGGGCTTTTTCTTATGTAGTGCCTATTACCCTCCACCCCCATCCCGATTCTTCACACTTTCTATCTGGTCACCTGGGTGGGGAGAGGGAGCGGCTACACACAGGGCACTGCCATGCTTGGCCACCAGTACACATCCCTAATGGGAGTGACTCACACCAGGACCAGGGCTCACTGCCACAAAGGGGTTGGAAGATACCCAGGGCACTGCCTGACACTGCCGCCCAGGCACCCCTGCCACCTTGGGAGGTGAAGAACTCACCTCAGGCACTGACTCCTCTGGCTACCAGTGGTTACTGGCCCAATGTACGCCCAGGGGTTGGGGAGTAAATACACATAGGGGACTGCCCCACCTGGGCAACACGAGTCACTGAGATGAGAGTGGGATACGCAGAGGGCACTGCCCCAATGGCTGATATACATACAGGGCCCTGCCTCACCTACCCACCAGCGCTCACAGGCGCAATGGCAGTGGTGGGGTCACATGAGCAACTGCCCTCAGTGGCCACCAGGGTCCGCTGCAGCAATGCTAGGGATACAAGCCAGGCATTGCTGCCCCTCGCCCAGGAGTCTCTGCTCCTACAAGAAGGAACCTACAGGACACTCCCGTGCCTGGCCAGCAGGGTCAGTATCACTGGGAGGGCTATGGGAAGCAGAGAAAGAGCAACTAACTGCAGTGGGAAAATAGTCATCTACAGGGGAGAAAGAATGGACTCTGCTAGGACATTGCACCAACTCCGGCCAGGCTGGATACCAGCAATTCGGGGCTGGAGCAGCTCCAGCTAGAGGCTGGGTGGAGGCAGGTGACCTCGGTCTCTGTGCTGAGCAGGCAGCGAGGAGGGACAGGAACCCCCGGCCAGGGTCTTGCTGCCCAAGGAGGAGATCTGTGGCAGTTTGGAGTAGCTGGTTCAGCAGCCGTGAGCCGCATGCTTGTCCCGCCTGAGCTCTCCAGGGCACATAACACAGGTGTGCACTGGATGTAGGCACCAGTGTAACGACAGGGCAGACTCTGCTGAGTGCTGCCTGCGAGGGACAGGGGCAGAGTCAGACAGGCAGATGGGGGCAGGAGATGACAGGGCCAGCGGCCATGGCTGAACCCATCACAAGTCCAGCCTGTGATGTCACCATCCGTCCCTGCAGCTCTCCATCTGTCCCTGTCCGTCCAACCCTCAACCCCATCCGTCCCCAATGTATGCCACACACCCCCTTCACCCATCTGCCTCACACACTCATCTATTTCCTCAGCCATCCTGCTGTCCCTCTGATTGTCCCTGCAGTGCCCAGCACAAGGAGGCATAGTGGACCCTAGCGAGGCTTTTGGGTGATGCAGTAATGGAGCTAGCGGGTGATAAGGGGGGTTCTGGGCATCTCTAACCCTGTGCCCAAAGCCATGACTGCGAGCCCACCCCTCTCAGTCTCAGACCCCACAGCCCCAAAGACATGACTGGCCACTCACGCTGTGACCCAGTTACAGCAATGAGGTCTCCCTGAAGATAGGGGGTGGGAGGAGCAACCCCCTTATCCTGGCAGGCAGGACACATCCTTCCCAGTACAGCAGGGCCCTGCCTGTGGGCAGATAGACCCAGCTGAGCCCATAGGAGACTGGGGAGGAGGAGCAGAGGAAGAGGATGAAGGCAACTGAACATGACAGGTGTCCATGAAAGGAGAGAGAGTTTGGTGTGAGTTGGCCAACACAGAGAGAAACCTCGGAGAAAGAAACTCAGAACAGGAGTCACCTCATGGATCCAACTTTCTGCTAGGGAGCACACACCACTCCTGGCCAGAGAGATGATCAGCCCTGCAAATGGCAACATCATCTCCTTGAAGCCACAGCTAGTTTGGAAACCCACATCCAAGTAGCAGGACGCCCCTGCCTGGAGCCAGGGGCTCACGCGGGTCCGAATCCCAGCGGCCGCAGCGCCGGGAGTGGGGCAGCGCAGCCTCGGGCGAGGGCGGGCCTCCCCACGCGCCGAGTCTCTGTCCCGCTCTCTCCGCCAATCAGGGAGCGGGGAGGGGCGCGGCGAAGTGACGAGTTACGGCCCCTCCTCCAATAGAGGCCGCGTGTGAGAGAGAGAGAACTACGCTTCCCAGAGTGCACCGGGAGGGCGCGTTGTCTGAGCAACCGACCGTCACTTCCGCTCTGGGACAGACCAGGAACTACAGCTCCCAGCCTGCCCCGGGGCGCCTCCGTCCTCTCCAGCCCAGGTGAGGGCGGGTCCTGGGTCAACCTGACACCTCCCCCAACGCAACTCCTCATCCCACCCCGCCCCAGAGAGCCCCGCCCCTCCAGCTCCTGAGGCGACTCGCGTGTCAGGGTCTTGGCCTGGCCTGCCCCTCCCCGCAGCGTAGTGCCCCAGCGCCTCCTCCCCCGGCCTGCTTCTCCCTTGGCCTCCTCTCTCCCCACCGGGGAGGGGGGCTGTTGGAGGGCGCCATATGGACAGAGGGGGAGGGGCAGGGCTGGGAGCCCGGACGCCTGGGTTCTCCCCCAGCTCTGGGAGGGGAGGGGGGGGGGGGCGGGGCTCGGAGCCAGGACTCCTGGGTTCTCCCCAGCTCTGGATGGGAGGAGGGGTAGAGTGGGGAGGGCAGGGCTGGGAACCAGGACTCCTGGGTTCTCCCCAGCTCTGGGAGGTGGGGCGAGGGGTAGAGTGGGAGGGGCTGGGGTGCCTGCTGCCCTCGCGGTGACCAGCGGAGCCCCCCCCCCTGCAGCTTGCCCCCCAACCACGCGCTGGGTGTGCTGGTGGCTGGGGCCACCCTGGTTCCAGCGCCGCTGCCCAGGCAGCTCCCCCAGCCTGACACACACACACAGCCCCTGCACCCAGTGATGAGCTACCAAAGTCATAACAACCGGTTCCCTCCTCACCCCAGGAGGAATCATGCCCCCCCCGCCCACTCCTGCCCCAACCAACCCCCGTGTTCCTTGATGCCCCAGGGACCCCTGCCCCATCCACCCCCTTCCCTGTACCCTGAGTACCCTCTGCCGCCCCATCCAACCCCTCCTCTCATTCCTGATGGACCCCCAGCACCCTGCCCCATCAACCCCCTTCTCTCTGTCCCCTGACTGCCCCTGGAACCCTTGCCCCTGACTGCCTCCGCCCCATCCAACCCCTGATCCTTTCTGACTGCCCCCAGGACACTGGCCCCGTTCAATCCCCTGTTCCCTGCCCTCTGACCCCCACCCCCAAACTCCCTACCCTCTCCCCACCCCCTCCCTGCCCTTATCGCGCTGCCTGGACCTGGCTGGGCCGGGACAGGAGTGGCGCGGCGAGCCGGAGGATGCGGCGGGAGCCCGGCGACGGAGACAGGTGGCTGGCCGGGTGGAGCCAGGGAGGGCTGCGGCCAGAGCTGGGCCGGGCAGCCGGGGCCGCCGCCACGCCCAGACCCGCGCTGCCGGGCCCAGCCCCTGGCAAAACAGCAGGGCGGCTGGAGCCACAGAGCCAGGCTGGGCCGGAGGTGGGGGCCGTGTCGAGCCGGGCATCTCGGTAGGTGGGGGCTCGGCAGGGCAGAGGGGTGCGGCCGGCCGGGCAGCCTGGGGTTCGGAGGTCGGGGAGGTCGCGGCCGAGGGCGGACGCGGGGCCTTGCCGTGGCCGGTGAGGTCGGCGGGGACCAGCGATATGGGGGCGGGTGGCGGGCAGGGTGGCGGCGAGGAGCAGCGGGGGCGCGGCCGGGGCCGGGAGGGTCGTTGCGGGGCCAGGGACGGGCGGGGACCGGGGACGGGGTGGCCAGGCAGGGTCGCGGCCGGAGCGCGGGGCGGGGGCCCGGCGGGGCCGGGAGGGTCGGGGCCGGCGGGGACCGGGGATGGGGTGGGGCGGGGCCGGGTGGCCAGGCAGGGGCGGGGCCGGGAATGCGGGGTTGGGACGCGGCCGTGGCCGGGAGGGTCGGGCGGGGAGGCGGCCGGGTGGTCAGGGACGCGGGCCGGGTGGCCAGGGAGGGTCGCGGCCAGGGACCGGCCAGGGCACACCCCTAGTTTCCTACCTTAGGGTCGTCTTCCTGGGCCAGGGAAGCCTGCCTGCTTCTCAGCCTCCCAGGCTTCCCGCGCGAACAGCTGATTCGCGGGAAGCCTGGGGAGGAGAAGCAGGAGGAGCTTCATGGCAGGAGGTGGAGGCAGAGCTGAGGTGAGCTGGGGCCGGGCCGCAGGGAGGGAGCGCTTGTTAAATTTAGATGCCCTTTTAGAACCAGTTTGTCCCACAGGTAACAACCGGTTCTAAAGGGGCTTCTAAATTAACAACCGGTTCCACAGGATCCGGTGCGAACCGGCTGCAGCTCACCACTGCCTGCACCCGCCCCACCCCAGGGCTCCTCAGCCCAGAGGGGAGCCCCCCGGCTGAGTGGGGAATCAGAACCCCCCGCAAGTACCCTGGGCCCAGCATGATCTGCCTCTGCCCTACCCTGCTCCACATGTATTCGGAGTGAGTCAGTTTCCCTGTCCCAACATGTGTCCTGCCCTGTGTCTCTTCTCCTCCCCAGTTCCCTCCAAACCACCCCATTTCCCCTGCACCCCGGGCTGGGTCTCTGCTAACCCCCCGTCTCCCCTCCTGCCCCCAATATCTCCCTGCCCCTACAGGTCTATGGGGCAGGATCCCTCCCTCCCCCCTTCTCCCCTCATTTCCTGCCTCTGGGGGTCTATGGAGATGGGTGTCTCCTCTGCCATCCCCTCTCCTTCCCCCCCATATCCCGCTGCCTCTAGGGGGTCTACGGGGCTGGGTCTCTCTCCCCTCCATCCCCTCCCCTGCCCCCAATATCCCTCTGGGCCTCTGTGGGGCTGGGGCTCTCTCCCTGCCCCTGTGCTCCCCCCTGCACATGATGTCCTGGGAGTGACTCAGTTTCCCTGGACCAACATTTCACACCCCCCCACCCCCACCCCCACCCCACATGTCTCCCTCCACCCCACCCCAGTTCTCCTGCACCCCAGGCTGGGTCTCTGCTAATCCCCCTTCTCCCCTCCTGACCCCAGTATCCCCTGCCCCTACCGGTCTATTGGGCTGGGTCTCTCCCTCCCCTTCTCCCTCATTTCCTGCCTCTGGTGGGGTCTATGGAGATGGGCCTTTCCTCTGCCATCCCCTCTCCTGCCCCCCATATCCCGCTGCCTCTGGGGTCTATGGGGCTGGGTCTCTCCCTTCCCCCTTCTCCCCCCATACCCACAACCCATCCCCCAATAGCTCCCTGCCCCAGTCTGGCGATGGGGCTGGGTCTCTCCCTGAAGCCCCGCCCCCAGCGCGGGCTCACTGGCAATCCCCGCCCGGCGGCGACGTGCGCTGGGCTGTGACGTGCGCTGACGTGTTCACTCTCTGCAGGCGACTCGTTCACTGGAGACCAGAACGACAGTAGGTGTCACGTGTCCATGGGCGGGGCTATGCAGATGAGCAGTGTCTGGCGGCAGGACGGGGAGCAGCGAGAGGAACCGAAGGAGCCCGGCGGAGAATTCTCTGCGTGTGGACAGAATCCGGTGTGGGGAGTTCGTGCTGTGGTGCCTGCACCGAGTCACTTCGGGCAGTGATTGCTACTGAGCTGCATAGTGACCAAAGGCGTGTGAATGGGGTGTGGTGCCTGGCGAGAGCAGCTCTGGTGAAAAGAAAGCAGCAGAGCCTGTCTAGCAGTGGTTTCTGGGGTTTCTTTGCAACCATGAGTGGGTGTGTTGTGGGTGCAACTAGACCCCCTTCTCTGGGGCAGGGCTTCTACTGTCTGCCTTGGGGAGGAGGGGAGGTCCATGATGTCACAGCCCATGGTGGAGGGAGGTTGAATCATGTTTCTGAAGTGGGAGAGCAACTTCCCCGCTGCCACTCACTCTCCACTAGGGTGCTGGGCTGGGATCTCTGGGAGGAAGCACAGGGAAAAACAGTCTCCCCTATGGAACCCAGGAGTCCTGGCCCCAGTCCCCTGCTCTAGACCCCTCCACTCCCAGGACCAGGATAGAGCCCAGGGTCCTGGTGCCCAGCCCCCTCCTGCTCTGACCACTCGACCCCACTCCCCTCCCAGGGTGGTGCAGGGGTCACTGGGTCTGTGTCCCAGCTCTGCTAAGGGCCTTGACTGATTTTCCCAAAGTGCTTCCTTCTGAATCCAGCACATCTGCCCCCGCCCGGTCACTGCCCACCCCGTGTGAGCACCAGCACTGTGCCGGGTCGTGATGGGAAATTGTCCAAGCTGGCCCAGGAGAGACGTGTGTCCCTGCTGCCCCCTGCTGGTGGGGCTGAGCCACACTCTGTGTGTGTGTGTGTGTACACGTGTGGTGGCTTTGCAGGATTTTGTATCTTGCAGCAACTGACACACACACACATTGACATGAAAGGACTCTCAATCCCCAGAGCCCTCACACACACCACACCCAGAGGGGCATGCTAGCCCAACCCCCCAAGAGAGAAACAATCACACCCCCAGCGACACTCACAATCACACCCACACCCCAGAATATTCGCAATTGTGCTCAGAGACACAACCGCACACAGTTCATTCCACTGCTCCCAACACAAGGACCTCCTGCCCCATATAGCGTGTGCCGAGGCCTGTGGAACTCACTGCCACTGGACAGCTACCAATGAGAATGCACCTTTCCAGGAGACCAATAGACATGGCCGTGGCGACAGAGGGGGCTGAGCTCCCAGGGTCTGACCTGGGCTGAGACTGGTACTGACCTAGTGGGGTCTATCCAGCCGGGGGCAGCGTGACCCACACACAAACCCACCAGAAGTGCCTTTCTTAGCGGGTCTCCCAGGCCATCCCACACCCTGCCCCGGGGAGGGTAACAAAGGGGCAGTACGGGACTCTGGGCTGTGTCACAACCCGCCAGCCCCCACTCACACAAGCTGGTGAGTTGGGTAACTGCCGAGGGATTGCACGAGAGAGTCAGAGCCAGGGAGAGAACCCAGGAGTCCTGGCTCTCCCCCGACACACTCTAACCACTGGACCCCACGCCCCTCCCAGGGCTGGAGATAGAACCCAGGAATTCTGACCACCAAACCCGCCCACCCCCCCACTCTGACCACTAGACCCCACACGCCCCTTTTAGATTTTAGTCTCACTGCCTCTTCTATCCACCCACCCCACCTGTCCATCCCTTTGCTGCAGGTTTTTGGGGTGTCACCCCTGCTCTGCACTCCCCCAGTGCAGCCCAAGGCTTTTCCTCCCCCCAACTACACATCCTCTCCCCCTCGTGCTGGATCGTCTGCTTGGCCCCCTGCTCCCTCTCCGGGTGCGCTGTGCGGCATGGCTGGGGATTGTGCAATGGCCCAGCACCAGGCAACGCAGAACGGACACCACACACCCTGCCCTGCCTCACCTGAGCTGCTCTCCAGGTGCATCAGAGCCCAGTGCCCTGCACCTTGGCACTCCTGCCCCCAGGGGGTGAGCTGCAGCCCCCGCCACACTCCGCGGGGAGAAGGTCAGGCCAGCCAGCCCTTGTAACATGGAAATCACCACCGGGTCGACGGTATGGGGGCTGTGACATACAGAGAAACGGTTGTTGCACCGGCAGAGAGCAGCAGAGCATGCACACACACACACAATTGCAAACATACACAAACACATCCATGAATCCAGCCACACACACATACACAATTGCTAATATACACAAACCCCCGCACAAATCCAGCCAACATCAACACAACTGCTAACAGATGCAAACACATGCACAAATCCAGCCACATGAACACACACACTTGCACAGCCAGAAACACAACACCCACAGCTGTAATACACCCCACAAAACCCTTGCAGAAAACCACACATATACAAACACATGCAGAAATCCATCCATCCACCCCCACACACCCCATCCCCATTCTGGGCACACACCTTGGGTCATTGTGACACTGAATACTTCAATTGGATGGGGCCCAGCACCATGGCTATTCCCTGCCCCAGGGCTCACAGGAGAGCAGATTGGGGGCATAGGGGCACGATCCAGTGCCAGCCAAGGGGATCAGAGGTGGGGATGGGGCCGTGGTTTCTGTACCACCTGGTTCCTGGCACAGGCTCCTTCCAGGATTTGCATTTCTTGGTAGTTTTCACCCCATCACCACTTCCTGCCCAGCCCCCTCCTGCTGTGCAAGATGGTTCAGGGAGGGATGGGAAGAACCCAGGAGTCCTGGCTCCCTGCCCCACCTTTGCTAACGTACGAGACTCCACTCTAACCCCAGCACTGGGACTGGAACCTAGGAGTCCTGACACCCATCTTCCTTTCCTCTAACCACTAGACCCCACTCCCGCCCTTTTGGGGAGCCAGGACTCCTGGGTTCTACTCTTAGTGCTGCTGTGTGACACTGGGTCTGTTTCTCCTCCCACTTTTTGGGTATGGCGCCTGTAAACTCTCTGGGGCATGGCCTGTCTCTCGCTGTGTCTGGGCGGCGCCTGGCCCAACGGGGCCTAATGTCAGCTGGGGCAGGGACTGTCTCTGTGTCTGTGCAGCCCCTGGCACAAGCGGGGTTTGATTCTGCCCCGGTCTCTGTAGGTGCTGCTGTTGTTCAGATAAATAATCATGATACTAAAAGGTGTGGCAGTGCGTGAGTGCACCACCATTACCGTGCAAGGGCTAAATGTGATTCTTATCCCTGTGACCTCCGTGCACCCTTCCCCCCCACCGATTCTCCACCCTGAGCCCCTTGTGCCGCTGCCCTCGACAACGGCAGCGCAGGAAACCCAGCCCTAGCCTAAAACAAGAAGATGAGGAAAAAAAAACAAAGCTCACACCAACAGGAAACCACCCCCAGCAGTTTGTGACTTCACTTCCTAAAATTAGATACACACACAGAACCCTGCTCAAACAGCCCCCTTTGCCAATGCACCACCTCACCTCGTCCAGGGAGGTCTAGGCGGGAAGCTCCATGTGGGAGCGGTGACGGACGGCACCATCAAGGTAGGTTCTGGAGATGGTCCTCCAGGAGCGGGCATCTCAGCTCCAACTGTCACTGGGCTCACGCTGGGCTGTTTTCAGTTCCTGTCTCTGGTGTGCTCCCCGTATCCACAAACGCCCCCGCCCCCTGCTCTTTACTTCTTGTACAAAAAATATCCTCTTCATTCTCCCCAGAGAGACACCCATGGTGCTGCTCAGCACACGCCTTCCCCCCCTTCCCCCATTCCCAGGAGCGTGCAGGAAGGGAGTCATGATTGGGGAGGGGCGGGTATGGGGGGGCTTGCCCCCTCCTCAGAGCATGGGGGTGCCAATAGGCACCTATGGATGGTCCCCCCAAGCAGGGCCAGGATGGAAATGGGAGGCCTGTGCCCCCAACATGGAGAATCTGGGGTGCAACCTTGCTTAACAGGTCAGTCTGTCCTTTCTCTGACTCTCCCATTCCAGCTTCAACTAGCGCTTGTGGTTCATTCGTTCTTTTTCATTCCTTTCCTTCTCTAGCTTGTATGTTCTTGCTTTCTTTTTTCCCCTCTACCTTTCACGCTCTTGCTTTCTTTCCTTCTTTTTCTAATATTTTTTCTCTCCCTTTATTTCTTTCTCTGCCTTTCACGTTCTTTTCGCTTGCTCGCTCACAAGTTATTTTTTTTTTACTGGCTCTTTTTCCTCGCTCCTTCCGAGCCAAGCAGGTTCTCCTCGCACACAGATTTTGACAAGTTTTCCTCCTGATCAGCAAGTGGATTAAGCATGTCTTCAGTGGGGGTTTGGCATAGCAGGGAGCAGGCTGGCTGGGTGTCTTTGTGGCCGTCTGCTGGCCATGCATAGGCATGGTCCTCTCCTCCTCTGGCCCCACCCTCAGTTGCTCTGTAGCTTTTAAGCCTTCCCTCAGAGCTGTCAGCACCAGCTGCCTCTGCTCCAGGTGCCCAGAGGAGGAGAGGGGCTGGGCTCCAGTCTCTGCCTCCCTCCTGCCTAGCCCTGACTATGAAGCCTGGCCTGGCCCTCCTTCCTTCAAGTGCCAGGTGGACAGAGGTAACATGTGTCTGCAAGCAAAATGGACAAACTTGTGGGCCTCATGTGAATCAGCAAGAATCCCAAGCACCTGGTCAAACCACAGGCATCAGGGTAACAAGTTCTAGAGTCCCAACCAATTTTGGCCATCACAACCCAAGACCTGGCTCCAGTGGGTGAGTCACCCAGCAGGAGGAAAGATTTGCTCTTGCACAGCTGGTGACAGGGAAGTTGAGCACTGGGAGCTCAGGGCTTTACCACAAGCCAACACAAGGTCCCACTGAGATTTGAACTCAGATTGCAGGTTTCAGAGGCCTGAGTGCTGCCGGTTACACCATGAGACCAGCTCATGCTGCTTTCTCTGCACATTGGTGACCCTCACGGTGCTGGCTCATGTAAGGGACTGTTGGCCTTACTAAAACTTAGTGGGGTTTGATTGGCTAGTTCCCAGTCCCAACAGAAGGGAAGGGCCACCTAGAAATCAGGACCCTGAGACTGACAGTCCCCTGGGCAATGGGGAGAGGCCAAAGCTCCAAGTTAGCCGGACTGACAGGCCAGGAAGTGTAATGAGGAGTCACCAGGCCAGGGGTCCCATCCTCCGTGGGAGCTGGAACTGCCTGGGCCAGAGTGGGGCGGAGCTAAGGAGAGAGCAGGAGCCGAGAAGAGCCGGGGAGCAGAGCTGCACCAGCCGGGGAGAACCAGAGCTGATCTGTGCTGGGAGCTGAGCCGCAGCAGCACGAGCCCTAGAAGCTGCCCAGGGAGCAGATCTGTGCGGGGAGAAGAGCTGCAGCAAGCGGAGCCAGAGGAGCAGCCCAGGGAGCTGGAGGCAGAGCCGCAGCAGCACTGGG
Source organism: Mauremys reevesii (assembly GCF_016161935.1). Classification (NCBI taxonomy): domain Eukaryota; kingdom Metazoa; phylum Chordata; order Testudines; family Geoemydidae; genus Mauremys; species Mauremys reevesii. The sequence goes on from NW_024100821.1 coordinate 11,784, forward strand.
GCTGGAGGTGGGTGCAGTGAGCAGCGTGGGAGAGCGAGGGGGACCCTGGGCAGAAGGCCCAGTGCAAGGAGATGCCACCAGTCAAGAGATCTTGCAGGCCAGACTTTTGGGGGTGGGGGGATCATATCCCCTACATGGGGGCTGACACTGGGAACAAGGGCCTGTCACCTAGAGCACGTGGCCACTGCCAGAGCAAGTGTCCAGCCCGCGGTGTCCCTGCAGCACAGCCAGGGCCTGGGGAGGAGGCCTGGGACATGTGAGGAGAGACTGTGACCTGCCCTGACCCTCCAGAGACGCTGGTTGTGATCTCCCTGCGCCACAGAACAGGGTGACGTGTTTTCCTTTCCCATCTTTCCTTGTGTTTTACAGTGATTGCTGGGTAGTAAATGGTGTTTGCTTGAAGCACAGGCAATGAGGAGTGGAGTCAGGAAGTGCCCAGAGTGGAGACACTGTAGCCCCCGTTCAAGTGATCATGACAAGGTCGGGGGTCATCAAACCCCCCAGGATTCCTGGGCCCAGCCTTGTTGGGGTTACGAGGTCTCTGCCACACACCAGAGTAGAAAGAGCCTCCTTGGGGTCAGGCAGCCTCTGGGTAAGGGGGTGGGGACTCAGATCCTTTCTCCCGCCAATTGCACCAGGGTCATGTATAAACCAGGGAAGTTCCCCACAATAGCCAGACCTGAACCCCCTGTACACTTGTGCTCTGTCCTCATTGCTTCTCTGTCTCTCTTCCCCCCATCTCTGCTGCTCCCCCTCTGGGCTTTGTCAGCACTCAGGACTCTGAATCCTGCAATCTGAGTTCAGATCTCAGTAGGACCTTGTGTTGGTTTGTGGTAAAGCCCTGGAGCTCACAGTGCTCAACTTCCCTGTCTCCTGTTGTACAAGAACAAGTCTTTCCCATCCTGTTGGGTGACTCAGGTCTCTGGGTGGGACGGCTGCAGTGGGTCAGGGCTCTAGAACTGGCTACTGACACCTGAGAGTTGGGATTCTCATGGCTTCACCTGATGCCCACAAGTTTGGCACTTGCTACTGTGCTTTTCCTCTTGCCCACATGGCGCTCGAAGGAAGGAGTGTCAGGGCCAGGCTTCATAGTCAGGGCTAGGCAGGAGGGTGGCAGAGTCCCAGGCTGGAGCCCAGCACCTCCTCCTCTGGGCACCTAGAGCAGAGGCGGCTGGTGCTGACAGCTCCAAGGGAAGGCTTAAAAGCTACAGAGCAACTGAGGTGGGGCAAGAGCAGGACCATGCCTATATGTGGCCTTCAGACAGCCACAAAGACACCTGGCCAGGCTGCTCCCTGCCATGCCAAACCCCCACTGAAGGCCACCCACAGACCAACATGCAGGGCGGCTGCTGATGCTCTGTGGCCAACATCAGAAGAGGGTAGGAAAGCAGGGCCAGCCCCCTGGTGGGGCCTCTGACCGTTCCCACTCATGGTGCTGACTTTGGCAGTGAAGCCGCCCAGTTTCTTTGGCAAGTCAGGAAGGGCAAAGGCGAGACTGGAAGCACCTGGGGCTCATGCCCCAGCCTTTGTGACACCCATCCCCCAACTCCTTCCCGGGGCTCTAGCTGAAGCCAGAGCATTGGCCTGAGCGGCCAAGAAGAGGTTCCAGCTGTGAAGAAAGCAGGACTTGCAGCACAAAGTGAGCACAACCACGAGGGGACTCAAATCCTGAATCATCCGATCCACAGGGAGATGCCTTATCCTTTAGGCCACATGATGAGGATCTAAACACTTCTTTGGAAAAGCCGGACACTGTGTTTCTCAGGTCATCTGCTGAGGGGCCGAGACTCTTTGGGCACAAGAAGTCGAGTTCCAGCGAGACACCAGACTTAATTCTCTGGAGCCAGGTGCAGGGCTTTGGCAGGGAGGCTCAGGCATGGGGGATTGGGGTGCAGCGGACGGACCGGCTGTCTAGGTGCGGAGATTTAGTCGCACTGAGGCACAGGAGGGAAGAGGAGGAGGAATCCTGCTGACAGGCAGTGGCTGTGCAGAAAAAGAGGAGGGGTTCCTGGGACTTTTTTTGCCTCTCTTTTGCCTGCCTGCTCGCTCTTGTGGTGAACGGTGAAGATGTTTTTCAACACGCCCAGGTAGCTCAGTTGCTGGAGCATCAGGCTCTTAATCTGAGGGCCTGGGGTTGAAGCCCCTGTCTAGGTACCCAGCTTTTAAGTTGCCTTGTGTGCCAGGAGCCAAACTCTGTTCACAGCCACACAGGGATTCCCAGAAGCTGTGGCCATTTCCTGGAAAGGTTCCTTTCCTTAGCAAGCAGGAGAGAGGCCACATCCACAGGGCAGGTGCAGATAGCGCAGTCTCTGGCTGCCAGGAAGTGCTGTGGGGCCAGGTGCTGAGAAAGCCCAGAGGGGAGCAGCAGAGATGGGAAGGGAGAGAGAGAAGCAATGACAACAGAGTACAAGTGTAAAGGGCATCTGGTCTGGCTATTGTGGCAAACTTCCTGGTTTATACACGACCCTGGTGGAATTGGCCTGGGAAGGACCTGAGTCCCCACCCCCTTACCCAGAGGCTGCCTGACCTCGAGGACTGTTAGGATACAGAGATTCAGGCCTGTCTGCAGAGGCCTGTACTTTAAGAATTTAGGTGTATTTTTATCACTTAGCTAGTTATAAAGATATAAAAGAGAATAAAAAATCACTGTCTTTCTGTGTAATGGCCTTCTCTTACTGTGACAGTCTGAGGCCTGGTTCTTCTTCTAAGCAGCAAAGGCAGCCATAAGCTGGGAAGTGTCTGGTCACATTCACACATTCCCAACTAGTCACATTGAAATAAGGTGCTACTGGGCTGTGAGGAATACAATCCTGCCTGATATTCCATCACCTCCAGAGAAAGGGAAACTTAGTTTGGTAGCACCCTGTCTGGCAAGAACTCACTTATCAATAGACACAGCTGGAAAACCCTTATGTCTGTATAGATGTAGTTGTGAAATCCTCCCTTCTGTATTGTTTTGTATGTTTATTTGCATGGTCTCTGTCTGGGTCTGTGATTGTTTCTGTCTGCTGTATAATTAATTTTGTTGGGTGTAACCAGTGAAGGAGGTGGAATATAACCATGTTACAGTATAACAGGACTGGTTAGTCTAGAGAAGGAGTGAGGGTACCAGGCAGTGTGGCGGTCGGGGCCATGTGGTGAGAGCCCCGCTGACGCGCTGACCGCCCCCTTCTCTCTCCCCCACTCCCTCCTTCCCCGCCCCACTAGACCGGGCGCGCACTCTGCAGCACAGGAGTCCACTGGTTCTGGGCGCCCTGTAGGGTTTTTGTTTTTCCCCTGCTTTGCCAGCTGCACCGTTGTTTTTCCCCCACCACCCTGCTTTGCTGCTCCAGCCCCACCGTTTTTGTGTTGTCCCCCACCCCCCACTTTGCTGCTCCAGCTGTGCCGTGTCCCTCCCCCCCAGCTCTGCTGCTCCAGCCCCACCGTTTTTGTGTTGTCCCCGCCACTTTGCCACTCCAGCCACATCGTGTCCCCGCTTTGCCACTTCAGCCGCGCCGTATCCCCCCACACACCCCCGCTTTGCTGCCAAACATGCACCTTTGTATGCAACTGCTGAGTCAGTTGTGAACCTTGCTACCATTATCATTATCCCTTTGAAATGATGATGGTGATGGACACTTGGCTGTATATCCCAGTGTGTCATGGATGTCTACAGGCTGCATTAGCCAATCCAACCATTTGGCACTTACAGATGGGCACCTCTGTATTGTGCCTGAGTCTTGTACAGCTATGAATGGCTGGTAGATGCCGATATTTTCCCGTCTTTTTAACCAGCTCTAATACCAGGCCAGGCCAGGGCTGGGAAGAGAGAGAGAGCAGCAGGTTTCCCCTATTGTGGCCGTCTCGCTTTTTCTTGACTAGCTTCACCTCTGCACCAAGTTGTACTTTTCCTATGTGAGCCTGGCTAGCTCAGTTGGCAGAACATCAGACTTTTAATCTGAGGGTCTAGGGTTCAAGTCCCTGGTCAGATGAAAAACTTCTCACTGTGATAATAAAAGCCTGTCTTTCTGGAGTCTTGCTCAGTGTTACTCTTTCTCTCCAGGATTTTGCCTTTCCTAAGAAGGGCCTTTGGGGGGGGGGCGTTGAAGAAGCAACTCCTTGACATCCCCTCTGTCCTTGCAGGCTGGAGGAATAAAGTCCTCTGGCCATATAGCATGTTCCTCCCCTGCACACACAAACACACAGAATATTCATAAGGAATTAGAATTAGAATCCACCACTTTCCTTGGGAGCTTGTTCCTGTCGTGAATCATCCTCTCTGTTGAATATTTGTGCCTTAGATGTAATATATGAATTTGTCTCTTTTCACCTTCCAGCCATTGGGTCTTGTTATGCCTTTCTCTTCTCGATTAAAGAGCCCTTTAATACCCCATCTTTTCTCTCCATTAAGGCCCTTCAACACTTCAGTGAAATCACCTTTCAATCTTCTTTTGATAAGCTAAACAGGTTGAGCTCGTTCAATAGCAAAGAGCCACCAAATGTTCTGAGGGCTGGAGAAAAATGTCTTCTAGGGAAAGTGGTGGATTCTCCATCTCTTGATATCATTTAATGAAGACTAGATGCCTTTCTGGAATGTGTTTGCCCAAAAGTAGCTATTGTGTCATACAGGAGGCCTGTAATATGCAGGGGGTCAAATAAGATGCTCTAATGGTCTCTTCTGGCCATAAAGTTGACTAATTTCTGAAAAAGTGAGTGTAGCATTGGGAGCAGCGTCTGATGTTTTCCTGTCTAGCCGGCTTGCTGCCTAGAACGAACGCTCCTTGAGTGGGGTGATCCACAGGGAGTAGCTCAAACCTCCAAAGTGCCTGGCCAGGGCAGGACATTAGCACAGCAAGAGAGGGTGTGGCAGTGACATCACAAAGGCCTTTTGCAGGACCTCAGACTATTGGTCAGAGGTGGTGGGAGGTGGTGACCTCACAGAGAGATGCTGACATCAGCCAGGCAGGACAGGGGCGAGGGCCAGGGAAACCTCAGAGACCCTGTGGCTTTGCTTCAGCAAGTCTCCTTCTCAGGTCTCTCTTTGAGGACTGAGAGAGTATTCGGGTTCAGGCACGTGGCGCCAGGAGGAACCTCTTTCGAGTTTTCTCCTTCCCTTTAGTGATTTTACTAGAAAACAGCCGTCCCTGTTCAGAAGGTAGAGCCTCCTCGAGGAAGTGGTGTCATGGGCATGTCACAGTTCGGATGCCAGTGGTCCCCTACACTGTCAGGAAGTTCCCACCACCCTGCTCTGTGGTCGCAGTGTGGGAGAGAGCAGCATTCACGTCAGTGATTTGCTCCTGGCTGCCGGCGCAGAGCAGCACGCTCAGCTCTCAGAACTTCCCAGAGCAATGAAAGGGGAGGGGCCTGTGGCTCTGTAACAGGAATGCAGGGCAGGCGAGTTCACAGCAGGCATTGTGGGATACTGGAGAAGGCGAGTTGTGGTGGTATAATGAACAGCAGAATTTAGTCTGTTCCTTTCAGTTTGCTGCAAAAAGCTCTAGACCTCTCATCGAAGTCATTTTATTTTGTCAGCAAAACAGGGCAGTTTTGTCGCCAGGCGTGGCATTGCAGTGTGTGCACCAGCCACAAGCTGCCAACCGAGAGAGCGTTGTGTGTTTTCACACACCTGAGCAATATAATTCTGCTGAAACAACTTTGTAGTGCAGACCTGGCCAAAGATTCACTCACACACAACTTGTAAGGAAATGTCACCTGCTCCTCTGCTTTGGAGAATCCAAAGACAAGCAAAGCTTGTCAGGCCCTGGTAGCAATGGCAGAGAGTCAGGTGTGGGCAGACAGTGTGTTTTAGTCTCTTACAGATACCATGGCTTAGCTGGCTAAAGCACCTGTTTCGTAAATAGTAGATCCTGCGTTCAACTCCCAGTGGTGCCTGGTTGTTGGGGCACCTGCTATTGGCTACTGTCAGAAGACAAGATTCAGAGCTAGATGGACCTTTGGTCTAGCCCAGTGTGGTTTTCCTTATGGTTTAAATAACACTCACAGGCACTGATAATAGAGTTACTGAGCATTTGGGAGTTAAGAGCTGATAGGTCAGTGGTCCAATCCCCACACAGATGACACCCTCCCTCTGGGACAGGGGCAGGTCTGAGCTCTCACCCAAATGCTCATTGTGGCTGCTAGAATCTGTGGGCAGCTCATTTAGTTGACGTCAAAGGTTGAGTCCTGCTTTGTGCACCGTGTGTGAGAATGAAAATCCTAAACTGCCATTTGAAATAACGAATGCAGCAGGACGTGTTATTGTCCCTGCCCCCAAGCAGACAGACCAATGGAGAAATGCCATCGAGTCCAAGGTAATACTCCCCTGCCATTTTACCTTTTTTGCTTGCTAAACTCCTTCTTATCTGCCCGGCCCAGGCTGTCCTCTGCCTCAGCTGCTGCTCCCGGCCTGCTCTAGAGTCAAACATGCAGGGCCCCAGAGAACAGAGGCTGGGACAGGGCAGCAGCCTGGGCTGGGCTGGGAAGATGCTGGGAGTTCTCGTTCCTGAGAACTGGCCCGGCTCCTTCTCAACAGCAAACAAATCAATACCACGTCCCCTCCCCAGAAAAACCAGCCTGGAGCCAAGGGCAGCAGGGGACGATTCCCTCCAGTTCCCACCGAGGCAGGAGAGAAGCCAGGGTGTTTCTAGCAGAGCTTATGGAACTGACATGGGAAACCAGCCTTTAATAACAGGCAGTTCAGTTTAAGCTCAGTGTTTTTAACAATTTCTACAACATTAAATAACCCTTCAGTCCTAGTGTCACCATCCATAAAATTGCGTCAGCCTTATATGTTCCCAAGTGCACAACTAAACATCTCTTCAAATCCAAGGGAGTGGAGATCAGTCAGTGTTCAGAGTCATCCCACATAAAAGAACCATGTTGTGGTACATACTGGCTCCATCATGTGGCTATCGCCTTTCCCTCCTCTCTGTTAAAAGTTTTGGTATTTTGCACAGAAACTTTCTTCCCTCAGGAGAGACCTGGGATCCAGGGCTACCAGCCAGACAAATACCTTTAAGAGGAGGCGTAACCTTTCAAAAAATGATCTCCCTTCTTCAATTCAGTGACAGCCTGAAATGCTACTTATCCCAGCAGAACCAGAGGATTGAAAGCAGCTACATCAAACCCCTGTGTAGCTAGCAGGAATGAACACAAATGCTCCCTTGTATCTGAAGTGATGTTTAGTTTTACCCTTTGTTAACTAGAAGACTAAAGGGAAAGGCAGTGGTGGTGTCACATATAAAGAGTGAAACACGAGACAATCGTCATAGTTATGCCTATAGTGACTGCAAAATCTTTCTATATTCTCCTTATTATCATCAGTGTATTATTTTCTCTGGCATCTAGACATTAACTAGACCTTGACCAAGAAATTTGGATCTTGATAAAATAATCCACTATCCCTCGTTAAGATAATGGACTTGATACCCACTCAGGTGTCTCCACGCAGGTTCAAGTACTAACAACAGTGGCTGCCTTTTAGCCATAGCTTTTAATCAGGGCAATAAATTGATACAAATTCCTGTTAAATAATTTCTCAGCCAGAGTCCTTCACCCACATTCCTTAGGGCACTGGGCCACATGTGGACGTTTCATTTCCCGTCTCAATTTCACACAGAGACACAATTTCATTTGCAGAGATCCATGAACAGCAAAACCTCCCTGTGTCTCTGGTCTGAGCCAGGGCATTTGATTCCAGTGAAGACTTCTCTCCTGCAATGGCAATGGTCAGTGAGAGGGACGTGGCCACCTGCATCCCTGCCAGGAGATATTGGCTCCGCTCTTTCTTTCTGCTGCTGTTGTTAGTCCATGAAACATCAGGGATGGAATGCAAGGCTGAGTTCATGCACCAGCCCCCTGAAACATTTCAGTGCCCCAGAGAGATCCTGACCCCTGGTATTGGAATGATAGGGTGGAGATTGGAATAGGAAAGGGACAGACTGAATTGTCAGTGTGGGGAATGAACAACAACCTATAGCAATGTTGTTAGCCACAAACACACTAATCATGCTACAGCTGGAAGGGAAATGGGCAAGAACTCTTGCCGTTCAGCCATGGACACACTTACACTAATGTACAACCGTGAGTGTGCTGGGAGCTGATCTGAGCAATTTGAAGTGACAATTTTGTGAGAACAGAATCATGGTGTAGTGCAGCAGCTGTACAACAAGTAGTTGTGGCTGAGTGGAGTAGACAGTTGCTTCAGTGAGGAGGGTTTTCCATTCCTGTGATAGCTGCATTGGCAGAACAATCTTTCCTTTCATTTAGCACTATCTAACCACGGCTTAGGTCAGTTTAATTATACTGGTTCTGGGGTTTTCACACCCTGAAAGACGTACTTGTTAGAGGTTTATCCCATCATCCTCCCATTCCTGGTCCTTCTCACGTGACCAGAGAGCAGCAATACACGAAGCTCAAAGGTGCAAACAATTCAATGTTTATTGGGGTAAAATTCCAGCAATCAATGATTACAATTTCATTCCTCAGTATCCCCCGTCCCAGCTCTGACACCACAGAGGCTTGCCTATGTCCCTGTTCCCATTCCCTCTTCCTATTCCTCCCTTAGCAAAACATAATTCTAATTCTCCTACCCCCTATCTCATTCTCAGTCCCATTCCCCCCCGTACTTCCTGACTGACTGCAGACTATCTAGTAAATCTTGAGTTCTGCTTAGCTATACCTTAACCACTCATTTTACTGAAATGTAACTAACCAATCCTAACATACTGTAACATGATTATCTAACCATTTATACCCTACCCAGGGCGGCTCTACAAAGTAGGCTGCCCCAAGCAGCCAGGCGCTCGCGCCCTTCCCAGTCCGCGGGTCCCCTCTTCCGCGGCTCCGGCATCCTGGGAGGCGGCATTTGCTCGGTGGAGCTCCCGCGGCATGCCTGCGGCAGGTCCACGGAGCCGGGACAGCGGACCTGCCGCGGTCATGCCTGCGGGAGCTCAACCGGGCAGCGGGAAGGCGGGACCCGCGCAGGCATGACTGCGGCAGGTCCGCTAGTCCCGGCTCGGTGGACCTACCGCAGGCATGCCGGCGAGCTCCACGAGCCAAATAGCGCCCTCCCAGGATGCCGCCCCAGCGGGCGCTTGGCCGCTGGTGCCTAGAGCCGCCCCTGACCCTACCACCTTAATTGGTTTACACCCAACAATTTAATTATACAGCAGATAGAAACAATCACAGAACCAGACAGAGATTATACAGACTAGCAATATGAAAGTGGGTACTACAGTTATAGAACAACAAATAAATTAGGATTTCACAACCCAGCTATTGACCAGTGAGTTGTTACAAGACAGTATGCTATCCTGATAGAGGTTGTGTGTGCTGGTTGCTTAACTTTCTGGGGAGTGGCGGCGCCTGGGGCTCCCGACAGGAGTCTCCCGACAGGCGGGCGGCAGTTGCCCAGGCACTTCGCGAGGCCCTCCGGCCGCTCAGGAAGCGGCAGCCAGGGCAGGGCAGGGATCCCGGCCAGAGGGGCGGCAGCAGGAACCTGCGGCAGAGCCCCTCGTGCAGCAGCTGGGGCGTGGGGCAGGTATCCCTTGGCTGCTCCGGCCAGAGCATATAGCGGGGCTCCCCAGGCTGTGCAGGTGGCTGGGGCGTGGGGCAGGGATCCCCGGCGGCTCAGCCGTTAGCGGCTGGAGCACGTAGCCGGTCACCCCAGGCTGCCAGGGCGGCGGCGGTAACCGGGACGAGGGCGGCAGTCCCCAGCGGCTCGGGCAGCGGCCACTGGGGCGCGGAACAGGAGTCCCTGGGCAGCCCAAGCAGGGGCGGCAGCTGGGGCTCGGTGCCGGGACAGGGGTCCCCCGGTGGCACGAGCAGCGGCAGCATGCTGCGGGGCTCCTCGGCCGCCCAGGCGGCGGTATCCGGGGCGTGGGGACGGGATCCCCCGGCGGCTCGGGCAGCGGCCGCCGGGGCGTGGGGCAGAGTCTCCGGGCAGCGGCGGCGGAGACACGCCGCGGGGCTCCTCGCGCCGCTCAGGCGGCGGCATCCGGGGCGCGGGGCCGGGATCGCCCAGCGGCTCAGGCACTGGCCGCTGGGGCGTGGGGCAGGAATCCCCAGGCAGCTCGAGCTGCAGCGGCGGGAGCGCGCCGCGGGACCCCGGGAGCGGCAAACGGGCCGAGGCCGGGAGTCCCCCAGCGGCCCAGGCAGCGGCAGCGGGAGCACGCGGCAGGGCTCCCCGGACTGCCCGGGCGGCGGCATCCGGGGCGCGGGGCTGGGGTCCCGGGCGGCTCCGGCAGCGGCCGCCGGGGCGTTGGGCGAGATCCCCGGGCAGCGGCGGCGGAGGCGCGCCGAGGGTTCCCGGGTTGGCGGTCGGGCCGCGGGGCAGGAGGCCCCGACGGCCCCAGCGGCGGCGGCGCGAGGGCGCCGCGGGCCGGGAGCGGCAAACGGGCCGCGTGCCGGGAGTCCCGGCAGCTCAGGCAGCGGCAGCTGGGGCGCGGGGCTGGGGTCCCCGGGCCGCTCAGGCAGTGGCCGCCGGGGCGTGGGGCCGGGATCCCCGGGCGGCTCCGGCAGCGGCCGCCAGGGCGCCGAGCAGGAGTCCCTGATCAGCGGCAGCGGAGGCACGCCGAGGGGCTCCCATGGCCGATCAGGCGGCGACCGCCGGGTCCCGGGGCTGAGATCCCCGGGCAGCGGCGGCAGAGGCACGCGGAGGGGCTCCCCGGGCCGATCAGGTGGCGGCAGCCTGGGCGTGGGGCTGAGATCCCGGGGCAGCGGCAGCGGAGGTACGCCATGGGGCTCCCCGGGCTGATCAGGCAGCCACCGGGGCACGGAGAGAGTCCCCAGCAGATCGGGATCAGCGATCGGGCCGCGCGGCAGCCGGGCGAGCTGGGATCCCCGGGCAGCAGCAGCTGGGACGCGGGGCTTGGGGCAGGGACTCTTCCGCGCAGGGCCGCCCAGAGAATTCCGGGGGCCCGGGGTCTTCGGCGGCGGGGGGCCCCCGCTCAGGGTCGGCCCTTTCCCTGGGGGGCGGCATTTGGCTCCGGTTGAGCTCCCGCGGGCATGCCGGCGGCAGGTCTACCGGAGCCCGGGACAAGCGGACCTGCCGCAGGCATGCCCGCGGGAGCTCAACCGGAGCCGCGGGGGCCCCTGCGGGACGCGGGGCCTGGGGGAAATTGCCCCTCTTGCCGCCCCCTCTGGGCGGCCCTGCTTCCGCGTCTCAGGCAGTGGCCGGAGCCCGCGGTGGGGCTACTCAGGCAGCCCCTGCAGCAGCAGTGCAGTGCAGGTAGCTCCTGATAGCGGGGCTGTGGGGGGGTCCCCGCGAGGGCCGGGGCTGGGGTGCAGTGGGGCACTTACCCATGGGGAGTAGTGGTTGGTTAGTGGGCGTCTCCTCCTGCAGTTGAGGCGGGCGGGAACGGGCTCCAGCTGGTGCTAGCGATGGTGAGGCTGTAGGTTCCTCCTGCGGTGGGGGGTGGCGCTCGGCAGTCAGGTCAGCTCCTTGCAGCTGCTGGTCATCAGGGAGAGGTTTCTCGGGCTGTGGGTGTTGCTGAGTATCCAGGAGTTTGTCTGGCGGCAGGTGGATAGCAGGGCGGTCCACTGGTAACTGGGGAGCATAGCGCCTGCTCCCCGTGTGGGGTCTTGCTCTGTCGGTCTTGGGATACAGGAGCTGATTGCTGTAGCACCTCGGTCTCCAGACTTCCTGGCTCGGCATGTCCCTGGGACCCTAGGGGCTACTATAGTCGGGAGCCTGTGCAGGGCAGCAGAGTGCTCCTGGACAGGGGGTGGCTCCCTGGGCTGTGGTTTAGGAGCCCCAGGGTCTGTCTTATGGGACATTATTAGGTCCCCTCAGTATGTATCTCATAATAAAAGAGATTAAACTGATAAGAACAGATTTAAATTTTATTAGAGAATATTTAAAATAAATGATACAAAGTGTTTGATGCGTCAGTTATTGTGTCATTGGGGGTTACATACAGATTGTGGGGGGATGTTGACATTTTGGTGTTAGGCAGCACATACATATACATAGTCTGTCATGTCCCCAATGCGGGGTATCTGATGGGTCAGTTCAAGGTACAGCAAGTAGCGGTGAGGTACATCACTCATACAAACAGGTTACAGATAGTCATGGGCACGAATAAGCAGGCTGAGTAATGGGGTTGGGACAACCCTCACATGGTGGAGTATGGATTGGTGGGTTCATGGCTTAGGGGATAGAGTCCAACGGGGGGGTCCACAGGTTCCGTCCCCCCTGTGGGTGCACAGAGTCACGCCGCTCACTCCTGGTACTGGTGGTGGCGGTGGCGTGCTCCGTGTAAATGTCTCTGGACCAGCGGATAGTGTCGAGACCATTAAGCGTCTCATGAGCTGCGCTTAGCTCAAATAGCCGGCGATGCTCGGGCTTTGCGACACGCACACCCCTGCCCCCACGCTTTCTACCTGCGGGGCGAGCACTCAGCCACGCACATGGCAAAGTTAAGGTCTGTCGCACTTGACCTGAGCTCAACTACACTTGATCTTAGCTCAAGGAGCCGAGAAGCACAGAGCTTTACAGAGCATAAAGAATTTTGATCTGTTTTTTTAAACCAGTATGTTCTCCCTGGGAGGTGCACAGTGCCCAGAAGTACTGCAATACCAGGCTGATGCGTGGAGCGGATGGAGCAAGCTCTATTCCAACTCCCTGTTCCAAAAATCAATTTAACATACAGTCCTCAAATAAAGGACCTATCAGATATTAAACTGATAAGACCAGATACGCTTGATCTTAGCTCAAGAGCCAGAAGCGATGCTCGGGCTTTGCGGCACGCGGCACACCCCCTGCCCCACCGCTTTCTACCTCGCCGAGGCACTCAGCCAACACGAACACCGTAGCGAGGTAACTCTCAGTGAGGCTCACTTCCCTAAAATGACTCCAGTGGAAGAATTCAAAGCAAGAACCCTTGACACACAATTCTGTTAAAAAAAAAAAGAAAGAAAAAGAGACAGTTCCTGTGCGCTCCTCCTTTCCACAAAAACCCACCCACTGACCTGCTGCCCCGAGCATCGCGCCGCCCCCGACACTTTTTCTTTAATTATTTTCCTTGAGTCACGCTAGGAATGTGACTCAAAGGGCCTAACCTTCCTCCTCTTCTGCTCCTATGAAGTAGCCCTCGTCTGGGCAAAACATTTACAGAGACTGTTTCCTAGGTTAAGAGGGTGGCATTTTCCCAATGGGAAAAGGGATGGAAATTTTCTCTTCTGTGGGAGACGAGGGAAAGAACAGGCCAAACCATGCCATTAATTCTGGAAGGTATACTAAAGAGAGCAGTTTAAGAACCTACACAGAATAGACTAAGAAAGCAGCTGTTTAACTGACCTGCAAACAACGACAAAGTAAAATCTGCAAGAGCAGCCTTTCAACTCAGAGCTTAATCATAAGATGTAACTAATAACTGATGAAAGAGTCACAGATGACTCGAAACCATACTCTTAGTACAAACCAAATGGTAACACAGACAACACGACTTTTCTTGGCTGCTCTTCAACCACGATATTCTCCCCATAGGGAGGCCCACCGTTCCTGGAGGTTCAGTGCCGCAATAGCAGGCGCTGTGTGCAGTGGATGGAGGAAGCTGCTATTCCGTCTCCCTATTCCAAAAAATCAGTGTAATAGCTAGTCCTGAGATAGAGGAAGTATCAGTTATTAAAGTGATAAGAACAGATTTAAAACTGTGATTCCAGCGAATGTTAAAATGATCTAAACTACAGGTTAATAAAAGTATTTCTAGTCCTCTGCACAGAATGCTTAAATTATCCCCAAATCGCAAGTTTGGGTTTAAAAAGTCATAAAAGGCACATCATCCAGTATCTGACACTTGGTGAAATCTCAGTCTAGAACGTACAACCATTTTGGGGGTTGTGCCCTGCTTCTCAACAGTCTGCCCTGAGGTTGCCACTCACAGTCACGAGCTACTCCAGACAGCTCAAACCCCTCCCTCTCATGGATCAGTAACTGGTTGCAGATAGGAAAGAAAGGGTAGGAATCAGAGTCAGTTTTACAACTGAAAGGGTAAATAGCAGGCTTCCAAAGTATGAGACGAGACTACAGACATTAGGGCTTGTCAGCTGAGACAAGAGCTGACTAAGATCCCTATAGGATACAGCACCGGTTCTCAACCAGGCGTCTGCCAACGGAAACCTGGGCTCGACCCACCTCCGCGGGCCACCAAGCCTGCCTGCCTGGTTTGCAGCAGGAGGGCACAACAAAAAATTGCAGCATCACTGCCGAACACAAGAGAGAGCTGTCCCCTGCCATCATCAGTAGGGTTGCCTCCCAGCCACAAACAGGCAGCAGCTAGCCAAGGAAACACACACCACCGCTCTGTTCAAGGCGCAAAGTCCGACCCCATTCTGCTTTCTTCCACGACGTGAGATAACAATCTCACAAAACTGGGGCGGAAACGCATAACAGTTACTCTCCAGGAAAAGCTGTGCTTGTGCTTTTGCTTTTCAGGAGCAGGAAGCAGAGGAGACAAAGATTTATACCATCTGAAGAGAAACCAGAACAACCTGCAGAGGCACTACCAGGGGAAAGGCGCCTTCCGCTCAACTCGGAGTAACTACACCGACAGCCCCAGTAAACCTCTCCCTTTTAGAAATTTAATTGAACCGATTTAAATGCCAAATTGGCTCATGGGAACCGGGGACATTGGGAGCAAAACCAGCCCCTTGAGCAGCGACTGGCTTCGCTGCACGCAATGCACCGTGGGTATGGAAATGAGAGTTCCCCGCCGGCCTCCAGCGCTCAAAGGAGTCTTCTCTCAGGGCTGCGTTCCCCAGCTGGGCGGAGATTGGGATGCGGGGAGGAAAGCTGCTCTCCTGAGACAGTCCCGCTGACGCCCAGGCGCATGGCGGAGGAGCCGGGCGGGAAGCCAGAGGGCAATCGCGCCCCCGCTGGGTTAGCAGCCCTAAAACCCAGGAGCCGACGCACACACCTTGCACAGGAGCACGAGCCGGGATCGCAAGCACGTGTCAACGTAGGGGGGAGGGGTAGCTCGGGGGCTTGAGCATTAGCCTGCTAGGCCCGGGGTTGCAAGCTCAGCCCCGGAGGGGGGCCCTTTAGTGGGGGATCAGTCCTGCAGTGAGCAGCAGGTTGAACCTCCTGGCAGCCTCTGATTTTACTAAGATGATGGGTTTTTTTTTCATTTGTTTGTTTGTTTGTTTTTAAAAGTGTAGGCCACAGAGTTTAGGCGTAGAAGTTTCTGGTGGTCAGGAATAACGTACAGATTGTCGAGGGTGCAAAATTCAGTTTAAGATCAGGTGGCATAAGGAATACATCATCTGCCATAGCCCGATTGGGAGTAAAGGTTAGCGGGTCAGCGTACAGACACTGAGATAGGAGGGTAGGTTGTTCATATGACGGCTATGTTCAGGTGTGGAGTATAACGAGTGGATATGATGATGGGGCTGGGTTGACCCTCATTTGGTGAGATTTAATGTTCAGTGAGTTTATGGTTCGAGTTCATACGGTCCAACGGAAAACGTCTCTCGGTCATTGAGATTGTATCTGCCAGCCGGGGTGCGACCCGGCATTGTACCTGCTGCTTGGTCTGCCTCTGCTACAAAGTAGCTCACCTGAGATCCTCGGGGTTCGGTGAGCTGCAGCTAACCTGACCTGATGCACGGGAGCAGCTTTAAACAGCGCCGTCTCTGCCTGTGCGTGCAAACAAAACAACCAACCAACCAACCAACCATCTCCCCAACAGCCCGGAAAGCCTTCATCCCTCATACTAACGGTTGAAAAGACTACTTGCAGAAAAAAGGATCCCAGCTCATTAAACAATCCTCTAGCAAGACAAAGAACCTCACATATCTATCGACAGCCTCACAAAACATTAGACCCCAAGAAAACATAACAATATTTTATTGTAAAGAAGACAAGGGTTTCCAATCTGTTTTCAACAACTCGAACAAATCTGCTCTAAAGGGGCATCATTACAGTAAAATTCTTTCTGCTTTTCTAACCAGAAGATTCTCCCCAGAAGGAGAGGCACCACCGGTCCTGGAGGCACTGCAATACCAGGTCAATGCATGGGGTGGACAGAGCAAGCTCCTATTCCAGCCCCCTGTTTCAAAAATCAGTTTAATATACAGTCCTCAAATAAAGGACATATCAGATATTCAACTGATAAGAACAGATTTAAAGTTTATTAGAGAATATTTGAAAATGAACGATACAAAGTGTTTGAAGCGTCAGTTATCGTGTCATTGGTGGTAACATACAGGTTGTGGGGATATTAGCATTTTGGTATTGGACAGCATAGATTTAAATGTTTATTAGAAAATGTTTAAGAATAGATGATACAGAGAGTTTGTAACATCAGTTACTGGTCATCAGGGTGACATACAGAGTATAGGGGATGCTAGTACTTTGGTATTGGACAGCACATAACTTATACAGTGTGCAATGTCCCCAATGTGGGGTATACTGTGGGTGAGTTCAAGATACAGTCAGCAAGCAGTGAGGGTACATCACGCATACAACAGTTAAAGACAGTCGTAGGTATAAATAAGCAAGCCAGGTAATGGGGCTAGAATGACCCTCACATGGCAAAGTTAAGGTCTGTCGCACTCGATCTGAGCACTACACCCCATCTGAGCTCAAGAGCTGAGCACGCAGGCGGCGGCCCGGGCGGGCAGGGGGCCCGAGCGGAGGGGCGGAGCCGTGTGAGCAGGTATGCAGATCTGTGTGTGAGCAGAGAATCGTGGGAGCGGACGCAGGCTGCCAGGCAGGGCCCGACTTTGGCACCGGGAGCTCGGCGTGGGGAAGGGATGGTCTCCGGGGGCCACGTCGGGGCAGCTGTCGGCAGTGGGGGCGGTGTGGGCGGGCCGGCGGTGGGGCGCGGCGGTCCGCCCGTGTGTTATAAGTGCGAGCGGCGGCGGCGGGCGGCGGCCGGGCAGCAGGAATTCATACTTACCTGGCAGGGGAGATACCATGATCACGAAGGTGGTTTTCCCAGGGTGAGGCTCATCCATTGCACTGCGGGTGTGCTGATCCCTGCGATTTCCCCAAATGCGGGAAACTCAACTGCATAATTTGTGGTAGTGGGGGACTGCGTTTGCGCTCTCCCCTGGTGATTGGTTTGAACAACCGACAGTGGGCTGCTTAGGCTTAGTGCACTGCAAAGCAGATTCTCAGGAAAACAGCTGTTATACTGGGTCTTTGGGAGTGCTCTTTTCCACAGGCCCTGTACTTCTAGGTATCTTTGTTACATGTTCCTCCTTGTAAGCAAAGCTCAGCTCTGAAACTTTACTTGGGTCTTTCTGTGTTCTTGGCTTTCCCTAGTCTTTTGCAGCTGATCTGCTCTCTAGTCTGCTTTTGGGGGGGCTTGGACCGGTGCCTTCCTTGGCTCTAAGGGGAGCTGCCTGCCTGCTCTGCTTCTTTCCCTGCTTGTAGCTTCTTGCCTGGCCCTTCTTCTCGGGCTCTTCCTCCTTTGACGGGAGGACGGCCTGTCCAAAACACCTGTCCCACCTGGTCTCCTCGTCCAACAGGCAGCCTCGCCCCCTGCCCTGGGGCCGCTTTGGCTTTCGCTGTCTGTTCCTGTCTCTTGGTGGCCACCCTGTCTGTGCTACGGAGACTAGGCTGTCACAACCCCATGCTGGAGGAGGGCTTTCCGTCGCTTGAGGCCCACCCACCGCCTCCCCGAATGCCCTTAGCTACGCTGCGGGTTAGGGCGGCGTGGCCGTGTCGCCCAGCAGTGGGTTTTCCCTTTTGCACACCTCTGACGGACGGAGCTGTTTTGACTTAACTGTTCAGCACGCACCGACCCTCGGGCCTGGGCTGCCTGGGAGCGTAAATCGGCGTGGCTACATCAGTCCGCGCCTTGGTCGGAAGAATTCTTCCGTCGACCTAGCTCCGCCTTTCGGGAGGTGGATGGCGGCACCAACGAGGAAAACCCTCTCCAGGACCCTTCTCCGGGAACAGTGCCCTTCCGTTTGGGGAGATTATGCTGCTTTAAAAAAAGAGAAATTGTTTAACTGCCTTTCTCTGAGGCAAGGTTGATTTGTATTGCTTCCCTCGTGGCTCCTTGTAGCAGTTGTGTTCTGAAATCTTTAGGGTTTGACTTCATTTATGATGAAATCTTGCTGTAACTTTATTCTAATTTTCAATGAGTAACTAGACCTGAGCTGTTTGGTGTGTTAGTGGAGGATTGTTTAAAACCTGGGATTCCACTTTGGCTGCCTTTCCATTACATTTCCTCTGAAAGCCACCGAAAGCCTCCACTTCCCACATAACTCTCTCAAACCTGCAGCCATCAGGCATACAGAAGATGCTCACAGTTTCACTCCATACGAGTCCAGTTCCTTGCTGTTTCCTGTCTAACCACTGCACACATATGGTATCCCCTCCCTACCCGGAGCTGCTTCCTGGCTTTTGCGCTCAGGACAGGAAAACGAGAATGGAGAGGTAAGCTGTGCAGGGAACTCTTCCTCAGCTCGCCTCCACCCCCAAGGGCCTTTCGAGGTCTTCTACGGACTTCAGGTTTCATTTGATTTCCAAGGTTTATGGGCTCATTAATTAGCCATCTCTCCTAATGCAGGGATCCTGGGTCAGACCAAAGATCGATGGCCCAAAGAGCTAAGAAACAGAAATAAAGGTGGCGCTAGGCGTTACATTCAGATGAGCATCCAGAATCTGAGTGTGCCCTGGCATGTTCAATGCTGCCGAAAGAAGGAGCTCGTCAGGTCCTCTGCTAGCACCCAAATCTGGTGGCTAGTCGGTCTGCTGGGAAATAAGGAAAAGGAAAAGAATTAAAGGAGTCAGGCAATAACAAGGAAATGAAAAGGTTTGTTGAGCAGGTTCTGTCTGATTGACCGTCTTCTTAGCTACCCATCCAAGTTAAAGACCTAGCCCAGTATCCTGTCTGCTGACAGTGGTCAATGCCAGGTGCCCCCACTATACTTTTTTCATACTATAGAAAAGCTTCAGCCAGTGACACCAGCTCAGGGAGCACTCTTCTGTTTTTCTCACAGCAAGCAACAGCCTTGCCAAAGCAAAGCCTTAAAAATTGGGTACAAACTCATCAACATTCCTCTCCACGGAAATCTTTAGTAAAAGCGAAAGATTTATACGAACTGAAGAAAGCAGAGTATGTAGAACTTGTGGCAGAGGCGCTGCCGGAGCAACCGCCTCGCTCCCAAAAGTCAGGGTGACTACTCTCCCAGCCCGCTACACCGCTAGGTTTCAGAGAAATGGAATTGAACCGATTGGCAGCCCGAGTTGGATCATGAAGCCGGGGACACAGGAGCAAAACCAGCCCCTCGACCAGGGACTCGCTTCGCTGCACGCAATGCACTGTGGCTATGCAAATAAGATGCTCCGGCCGTCTCTGGCGCTCAAAGGAGACTTTTCTCGGGCTGCCTCTGCTCCTTCCCGGCTGGGCGGAGATTGGGATGGGGCAGCTGCTCTCCTGAGACAGTCCCGCTGATGCCCAGGCGCATGGAGGGCGGAGCCCGGACGAGAAGCCAGAGGGCACTTGGCCCACAGCTCAAACCGAACAAGCGCACACACTTTGCAAAGTAACAGGGCGGGATCTCACACATGAGATTCTATCTGCCGGCCGGTGTGACCCGCGTTGTACCTGCCGCTTGCTCTGCCTCTGCTGCAAAGTAGCTCGCCTCGCTCAGATCCTTGGGGTTCGCTGAGCTGCAGCTCACCTTGATACACGGGAACAGCTTCAAATCATGGAATATCAGGGTTGTAAGGGACCTCAGGAGGTCATCTAGTCCAACCCAATCCCCAACTAAATCATCCCAGCCAGGGCTTTGTCAAGGCTGACCTTAAAAACCTCTCAGGAAGGAGATTCCACCACCTCCCTAGGGAACCCATTCCAGTGCTTCACCACCCTCCTAGTGAAAAAGGGTTTTCCTAAGTTCCAACCTAAACCTTCCCCACCGCAACTTGGGACCATTGCTCCTCGTTCTGTCATCTGGTGCCACTGAGAACAGTCTAGATCCATCCTCTTTGGAACCCCCTTTCAGGTAGTTGAAAGCAGCGATCAACTCCCCCCTCATTCTTCTCTTCTGCAGACTAAACAATCCCAGTTCCCTCAGCCTCTCCTCATAAATCATGTCTTCCAGCCCCCTAATCACTTTTGTTGCCCTATGCTGGACTCTTTTCAGTTTTTCCACATCCTTCTTGCAGTGTGGGGCCCAAAACCGGACACGGTACTCCAGATGAGGCCTCACCAACGTCGAAGAGAAGGGAACGACCACATCCCTCGATCTGCTGGCAATGCCCCTATGTATACAGTCCAAAATGCCGTTAGCCTTCTTGGCAACAAGGGCACGCTGTCGACTCATATCCAGCTTCTCTTCCACTGTAACCTCTAGGTCCTTTTCTGCAGAACGGCTGCCTAGCCATTCGGTCCCTAGTCTGGAGCAGTGCACGGGATTCTTCCGTCCTAAGTGCAGGACTGGGCACTTGTCCTTGTTGAACCTCATCAGGTTTCTTTTGGCCCAATCCTCCAATTTGTCTAGGTCCCTCTGTAGCCTATCCGTACCCTCCAGCGTATCGACCGCTCCTCCCAGTTTAGCGTCATCTGCAAACTTGCTGAGAGTGCAGTCCACACCATCCTCCAGATCCTTAACGAAGATATTGTACACAACCGGCCCCAGGACCGAGCCTTGGGGCACGCCGCTTGAGACCGGCTGCCAATTAGACGTGGAGCCATTGATCACTACCCGTTGAGCCCGAGGACCTAGCCAGCTTATAGTCCACCTTATAGTCCATTCATCCAGCCCAAACTTCTTGAACTTGCCGACAAGAATACTGTGGGTGACCGTATCAAAAACTTTGCTAAAGTCAAGGAAGAACACATCCATTGCTTTTCCCTCATCCACAGACCCAGTTCTCTCCTCACAGAAGGCAATTAGGTTAGTCAGGCGTGACTTGCCCTTGCTGAATCCATGCTGACCGCTCCTGATCACTTGCCTCTCCTCTAAGTGCTTCAGAATTGATTCCTTGAGGACCTGCTCCATGATTTTCCAGGGACTGAGGTGAGGCTGACTGGCCTGTAGTTCCCGGATCCTCCTTCTTTCTTCCCTCTTTTAAAGATGGGCACTACATTAGCCTTTTCCCAGTCATTTGGGACCTCCCCCAATGGCCATGAATTTTCAAAGATAATGACCAGTGGCTCTGCAATCACACCCGCCAACTCCTTTAGCACCCTCGGATGCAGCGCATCCGGCCCCATGGATTTGTGCTCATCCAGCTTTTCTAAATAGTCCCGAAGCACTTCTTCCTCCACAGAGGGCTGGTCACCTCCTCTCCATGCTGTGCTGCCCAGAGCAGCAGTCTGGGAGCTGATTTTGTTCGTGAAGACAAAATCACGAAAGGAGGGTGGGGAAGCATTGAGTACATTAGCTTTTCCACATCCTCTGTCACTAGGTCGCCTCCCTCATTCTGTAAGGGGCCCACACTTTCCTTGACTTTCTTCTTGTTGCTAACCTCCTGAAGAAACCCTTCTTGTTGTTACTCTTAACATCTCTTGCTAGCTGCAACTCCAAGCGTGAGTTGCCCTTCCTGATTTCACTCCTGCGTGCCTGAGCAATATTTTTATACTCCTCCTGGTCATTTGTCCAATCTTCCACTTCTTCAAGCGGCGCTGCCTGTGGTGCACTCAGCCTCACTTGGCAGGTAACAAAGGGATCAGTGGCCGTCCAGTTTCTGGAGAGTGGCTGACAACACCCGACCTTCTGCCCTGAGGAGAAACTGACGTGAGACAAGGCAGGGAGGTCACTCTTGTATTGGACCAACTTCCGGTGGGGAGAGAGCGAAGAAGCGAAATGCAAGCTGCACTCTTTCCCCAGCAGCAGGTGGGCCACGTCGTCTCTCTGATGGCCTGGCTTCCCGGGGCGGGACCGCTACAACAGATAATTTTTACCTCAAGGTTCCCAAGACACAGACAAGGTTTTCATCTCGAGGCCAAAGACCAAAAACATCAACACACTTGATAACGGCCAAGCACTTGGATAGGCCAAGATTTAAAAGATTAATATAAAATATTTCAAAAAGAACTATACAGAGAGTTGAAATGTCAGATATTGGTCATCGGGGGTGACATACAGAGTATAGGGCAATTTTAGTTTTAAATGTTTATTAGAAAATGTTTAGAATAGATTTAAATTTTATTAGAGAATATTTAAAATAAGCGATACAAAGTGTTTAAAGCGTCAGTTATTGTGTCATTGGGGGTAACATACAGGTTGTGGGGGGATGTTAGCATTTTGGTGTTAGGCAGCATATACATATACACAGTCTGTCATGTCCCCAATGCGGGGTATACGGTGGGAGAGTTCAAGGTACAGCCAGCAAGCAGTGAGGGCACATCACTCATACAAACAGGTTATGGATAGTCGTGGGCGTGAGTAAATGAGCGGACTGGGTAATGGTGATAGGGTGCCCCTCACGTGGCATAGTTCAGTTTGGTTGGTTCAGGGCTCAGGGGATAAAGTCCAACAGGGGAAGTTTACAGGTCTCTTCCCCTTGTGGGTGCAGGAAGTCACGCCGGCTCACTCTTGGTATTGACGGTGGCGGTGGCGTGCTCTGTGTAAATGTCTCTGGACCACGAATAGCGTCCGAGACCATTAGGCATCTCATGAGCTGCGCGTGGCGGCGGCCCACCCACAGGTCCGCAGCACGCGCTCGTTAAGGGGTCCCAGGCGCCCAAGGCCCCAACGATCAGGCGTCGGTGTAGACCTCGTAGCCCTTTGCTCGCGGGGTGTCGGCCAGGGGCGTGCTTTTCGAGTTTGCGGGCTCGGGCTTGGCGGAAGGCCGTGGTCCTATTCTCGAGCGGGATCGTCGCGTCGACGAGGATGATCTTTTCCGGTCCTCATCCGTGATGGCGATGTCCGGGCGCAGCAGGCTGTCTGTGCCGGGGATGGCGCGATTGACAGCGATCTCTCCCAGGTGCGGGCGATGGCCTTCACCAAGCGGTCCTGGGCGGCGTTGTGGCGCAGCTGCCAGGCTCTGCCGTGGGGTCTGCAGCTGCACAGGACGTGGGGCAAGGTCTCCATGGCGTACCCGCACCTCCGGCAGCGTTGTCCGGGTTCCGTGGCGGATGGCTCCGTTGAGGGGACACAGTTCAGCGAGCGCGGTGTATGAACCGCCAGTCGGCGAAGCGGATGAAGCTGCCTGAGGAGGAAGTGGTTGCTGGAGTCCACTTGCTGGTGACCTCGAAAACCTTGTCCTGGTCGGCTTTTTCTTCAGGGTGTCCACGTGGGCGCGTGGACGGCGGCCTTCAGGGTCTTCTCTAGCATGCCTCTGGCTCCAGGGCTGACGATGGTGTTGTCTTCCGTCCCGATCCGTGGTACCAGGACTCCTGGCTCTCGCCGATCTTCGCTCCATACCCAGCGGCAGCCCAGTTGCTTTCCCAGTCGGCGGGTGGCGTTGCGGGCGCGGGACCACAGCGAGGCGACGTCGTCCCTGAACCGGCCGAATTCTCTTAATACAGAGAGTTTGTAACATCAGTTACTGGTCATCAGGGGTGACATACAGAGTATAGGGGGATGCTAGTACTTTGGTATTGGACAGCACATAACTTATACCGTGTGCAATGTCCCCAATGTGGGGTATACTGTGGGTGAGTTCAAGATACAGTCAGCAAGCAGTGAGGGTACATCACGCATACAACAGTTAAAGACAGTCATAGGTATAAATAAGCAAGCCAGGTAATGGGGATAGAATGACCCTCACATGGCAAAGTTAAGGTCTGTCGCACTCGATCTGAGCACTACACCCCATCTGAGCTCAAAGAGCTGAGCACGCAAGAGCGGCGGCCCGGGCGGGCAGGGGGAGGGGCCCGAGCGGAGGGGCGGAGCCGCGTGAGCAGGTATGCAGATCTGTGTGCGAGCAGAGCATCGTGGGAGCGGACGCAGGCTGCCAGGCAGGGCCCGACTTTGGCACCGGGAGCTCGGCGTGGGGAAGGGACGGTCTCCGGGGGCCACGTCGGGGCAGCTGTCGGCAGTGGGGGCCAGTGTGGGCGAGGCCGGCGGTGGGGGCGCGGCGGTCCGCCCGTGTGTTATAAGTGCGGGGCGAGCGAGGGCGGGCGGCGGCCGGGCAGCAGGAATTCATACTTACCTGGCAGGGGAGATACCATGATCACAAAGGTGGTTTTCCCAGGGTGAGGCTCATCCATTGCACTGCGGGTGTGCTGACCCCTGCGATTTCCCCAAATGTGGGAAACTTGACTGCATAATTTGTGGTAGTGGAGGACTGCGTTCGCACTCTCCCCTGGTGATTGGTTTAAACAACAGACAACTGATAGTGGGCTGTTTAGGCTTAGTGCACTGCAAAGCAGATTCTCAGGAAAACAGCTGTTGTTCTGGGTCTTTGGGAGTGCTCTTCTCCACAGGCCCTGTACTTCTAGGTATCTTTGTCACATGTTCCTCCTTGTAAGCAAAGCTCAGTTCTGAAACTTTACTTGGGTCTCTCTGTGTTCTTGGCTTTCCCTAGTCTTTTGCAGCTGATCTGCTCTCTAGTCTGCTTTTGGGGGGTTTGGACCGGTGCCTTCCTTGGCTCTAAGGGGAGCTGCCTGCCTGCCTTCCTGCTCTGCTTCTTTCCCTGCTTGTAGCTTCTTGCCTGGCCCTTCTTCTTGGGCTCTTCCTCCTTTGACAGGAGGACGGCCTGTCCAAAACGCCTGTCCCACCCGGTCTCCTCGTCCAACAGGCAGCCTCGCCCCCTGCCCTGGGGCCGCTTTGGCTTTCGCTGTCTGTTCCTGTCTCTTGGTGGCCACCCTGTCTGTGCTACGGAGACTAGGCTGTCACAACCCCATGCTGGAGGAGGGCTTTCCGTCGCTTGAGGCCCACCACCGCCTCCCGAATGCCCTTAGCTACGCTGCGGGTTAGGCGGCGTGGCCGTGTCGCCCAGGAGCGGGTTTTCCTTTGCACACCTCTGACGGACGGAGCTGTTTTGACTTAACTGTTCAGCACGCACCGACCCTCGGGCCTGGGCTGCAGGGGAGCGTCGTCGGCGCGGCTACATCAGTCCGCGCCTTGGTGGAAGAATTCTTCCGTCGACCTAGCTCCGCCTTTCGGGAGGTGGATGGCCGGCACCAACAGGAAAACCCTCTCCAGGACCCTTCTCCGGGAACAGGGCCCTTCCGTTTGGGGAGATTATGCTGCTTTAAAAAGAGAAATTGTTTAACTGCCTTTCTCTGAGGCAAGGTTGATTTGTATTGCTTCCTAATGGCTCCTTTTAGCAGTTGTGTTCTGAAATCTTTAGGGTTTGACTTCATTTATGATGAAATCTTGCTGTAACTTTATTCTAATTTTCAATGAGTAACTAGACCTGAGCTGTTTGGTGTGTTAGTGGAGGATTGTTTAAAAACCTGGGATTCCACTTTCGGCTGCCTTTCCATTACATTTCCTCTGAAAGCCCACTGAAACCCTCCACTTCCCACATAACTCTCTCAAACCTGCAGCCATCAGGCATACAGAACATGCTTACAGTTTCACTCCATACGAGTCCAGTTCCTCGCTGTTTCCTGTCTAACCACTGCACACATATGGTATCCCCTCCCTACCCGGAGCTGCTTCCTGGCTTTTGCGCTCAGGACAGGAAAACGAGAATGGAGAGGTAAGCTGTGCAGGAACTCTTCCTCAGCTCACTCCACCCCCAAGGGCCTTTCGAGGTCTTCTACGGACTTCAGGTTTCATTTGATTTCCAAGGTTTATGGGCTCATTAATTAGCCATCTCTCCTAATGCAGGGATCCTACAGGTCAGACCAAAGATCGATGGCCCAAAGAGCTAGAAACAGAAATAAAGGTGGCGCTAGGCGTTACATTCAGATGAGCATCCAGAATCTGGCTGTGCCTGGCAAGTTCAACGCTGTCGAAAGAAGGAGCTCGTCAGGTCCCTCTGCTAGCACCCAAATCTGGTGGCTAGTCAGTCTGCTGGGAAATAAGGAAAAGGAAAAGAATTAAAGGAGTCAGGCAATAACAAGGAAATGAAAAAGTTTGTTGAACCGTTCTATCTGATTGACTGTCTTCCCAGCTACCCGTCCAAGTTAAAGACCTAGCCCAGTATCCTGTCTGCTAACAGCAGCCAATGCCAGGTGCCCCCTATTATACTTTTTTCATACTATAGAAAAGCTTCAGCCAGTGACACCAGCTCAGGGAACACTCTTCTGTTTTTCTCACAGCAAGCAACAGCCTTGCCAAAGCAAAGCCTTAAAAAATTGGGTACAAACTCATCAACATTCCTCTCCATGGAAATCTTTAGTAAAAGGCGAAAGATTTATACGAACTGAAGAGAAAGCAGAGTATGTAGAACTTGTGGCAGAGGCACTGCCGGGCAACCGCCTCGCTCCCAAAGTCAGGGTGACTACTCTCCCAGCCCGCTACACCGCTAGCTTTCAGAGGAAATGGAATTGAACCGATTGGCAGCCCGAGTTGGATCATCGAAACCGGGGACACAGGGAGCAAAACCAGCCCCTCGACCAGGGACTCGCTTCGCTGCACGCAATGCACTGTGGCTATGCAAATAAGATGCTCCGGCCGTCTCTGGCGCTCAAAGGAGTCTTTTCTCCGGGCTGCCTCTGCTCCTTCCCCGGCTGGGCGGAGATTGGGATGGGGCAGCTGCTCTCCTGAGACAGTCCCGCTGATGCCCAGGCGCATGGAGGCGGAGCCGGACGAGAAGCCAGAGGGCATGGCCCACAGCTCAAACCCGAACAAGCGCACACACTTTGCAAAGTAACAGGGCCGGGATCTCGCACATGAGATTCTATCTGCCGGCGAGTGCGACCCGCGTTGTACCTGCCGCTTGGTCTGCCTCTGCTGCAAAGTAGCTCGCCTCACTCAGATCCTTGGGGTTCGCTGAGCTGCAGCTCACCTTGATACACGGGAACAGCTTCAAATAATGGAATATCAGGGTTAGAAGGGACCTCAGGAGGTCATCTAGTCAACCCAATCCCCAACTAAATCATCCCAGCCAGGGCTTTGTCAAGGCTGACCTTAAAACCTCTCAGGAAGGAGATTCCACCACCTCCCTAGGAACCCATTCCAGTGCTTCACCACCCTCCTAGTGAAAAAGGGTTTTCCTAAGATCCAAACTAAACCTTCCCCACCGCAACTTGGGACCATTGCTCCTCGTTCTGTCATCTGGTGCCACTGAGAACAGTCTAGATCCATCCTCTTTGGAACCCCTTTTCAGGAAGTTGAAAGCAGCGATCAACTCCGCCTCATTCTTCTCTTCTGCAGACTAAACAATCCCAGTTCCCTCAGCCTCTCCTCATAAATCATGTCTTCCAGCCCCCTAATCACTTTTGTTGCCCTCCCCCGGACTCTCTCCAATTTGTTTCTGTAGTGGGGGCGGGGGGTGAAAACTGGACGCAGTTCTCCAGATGTGTCCTCACCAGTGCTGACTAGAGGGGAATAATCACTTCCCTCCATCTGCTGGCAACGCTCCTACTAATCCAGCCCAATATGACCAGTTACCCATATTGAATGCAGACACAGCAATATTTGATACATTGGTTGCTGTCCATTCAGGAGGTTCTTTCCCACCTGTTCATAAATAATGAAGCTGCTCTAAGCGGAGGGAGAGAGCTGTCCTGTCCGTGCAGTTAACCCATCTCCCCGAGAGGTGGTAGCTATGACAGTGGGGGGAAGCTATGTTGGTGGGTGTGCAAGCTGTGGTGTCTACATGTGTATATAAAGTTTAATCAAACCCCATTTTTTAAACCCCTGTGGTCTGGGAATAGAAAAGGAGCTCTCAGAGGCAGAGCCCATCCTTCAAAATCCTTAAGGTCACTGACTTGCCTATGCAAATGTCATGGGGTATAGCTCAGTGGTAGAGTGTTTGACTGCAGATCAAGTGGTCTTTGGTTCAAATCCAAGTACCCTCTCACAAACCTGTTCCTTCAGTAAAAATAATTCCATTTTCAGGAGCTCCACTAAATGGGGATCCCTGAAATGAATGGACACACTCAATGTTTTCCTGTGCAAATGCATAAAAACCTAGCAAACATGTCCCCCAGCTGAAATCACTTCCAATCCTCTAAGTGTCTAGGTTTGTTTTCATCAATTGAACAAATTCACATGAAGACACATTTGCAGGTCCTTGGCCTCCATGGGCTACAATGTGCAGAAGAACAAGAACCACATCCACTTGGGAGGCATGGACTAGTCTGTATTACATTTGGTAAGTAAGTTGCCATTGGGACTGAAAACTCTACTGGAGGTGGACAGGAGCCTGTTACAAAACTAAAATAACCAGGATTTACCAAACTCCCTGTTACACATTGAATCCTCTCTTTGTGGACACGGCATCAACTGGGGCTCTAATAAATGGCAGCCTTCCTTTAACACAGATCGTTGTACCTTGTGACTTTCAGATACATTCGAATGACAGCTGTTCAGAGGTCATGTGCTGCTAGTTCATGAGCAGCAGCAGAGTCTCTGTACGTTTCCCAACCGTAGAGCTGGGTGTGTCTGCATCCAAGTAACTGCAGAGTCAGTGTCGTCCCAGACAGTTAATTGCACAGTCTCACTTTCTGGTCTCATTGATCATTTGGGTAGATACAGCAACGGTTTGGTGGGTTTTGGTTTTTTTTCCCCTTCATTTTCTCCTAAGGAATGTGTGATCTTGAGCATGTTAGTTTAAGTTCCCTGTGGGTCAGGAAAATTCCATCTCCTTGAAATACCTGGGGAAGTGACCTGCTTGTATAACCTAGAATAAAGGAGCTTTTAAAGAAGACATTGCTTTACAATTATGCTGGGATAAAAACAGTAAATTTCACAGCCAGACACCAGGCCAGGATCAATGGATGGGGCCAGGGTCAATTAATTTCAGAAGAAACAAACTCTTGGGAAGTAGCTGTAATTTGTCCCCAAACCTTTCCTTGTTCTCATATGCTATCAGGGATTCTCTTCTAGAGGGCAGAGTTAAGGTTATCTAGGCATGTACTCTCACTCTGTATTCCCTGTTTTTCCAGAGTTTGAGTTTTACTGAACTCGATGTTCTGGAAGGTAAGAGATATTCACTGTCAAAGTTAACTCTGTGTTAACAAAGGTTTTGTTAGTGGCAAAAAATGTGACTAATCCCTCACTGCGGTAATTCCACTGACTTCAGTGTACTCTTTCCCCATTTCTAGTTCCAAAAAAATAAGCAAATTAAAACAACCTTGAGACCTAAAATGCTGTGAGAAAATGGAAATTTTAGTAGCTCAAATAATTCAGTTTCTTCTGTGTCTTGTGTGTGTGTAAATGGCACAACACATTAATTTATAAGCACATCTTTCTTAACTTCTTTAAATATTCTGTAGTACATTGACTAGATCAGGTGGGTTGTTCAATGCAGTGAGGTTTTCATGCATTGCCCAATACATATTTTTCATATTATGTAACTGAACACAACTCATTGAACACAAAATTGTGTATTTCATGCTGTGAACTGTGTTGGTAGCTCAAATTAATAGGTTTATTTTCTCTCTCTCTCTCTCTGTGAGGCACAACAAAATAATTTAGTGATGCTGAAAACGTTCCCTTCTCCTCCAGAACTGCCTTGGAATCACCTTCCCTTTGTAGATTAATCTGCCCCTGTGTCTCTACAAGGAAAATATAGTTTCTATGAAAAAACACAATTTTTAATTAAAGGGGCTGAGACAGAATAGCCACATGATGGTGACACATCAGGAATGCAAAGCAACAGGTTTGTTGCCAGCTCAAAGAGCCTGAGGCAGAGCAACAGCAGGTTCGTTGCCCGGTGTGCGTAGCACTAATTGACACACCAGGGTGGAGAAGCAAACCACGTTTATTTGAGCTCAAATAAGGTGCCAGGGAGAAAAAGCATCTCAAATCCTGCACACCCGCGCGCAGGCGGGTCCCAACATTATACCCCACTTGTTTGTGTAAGCCTTTTGTTTGGTTTCCCCCCTCACCCCTCCCTTCCCAACAACAGTTACTTTAAACATTACATCTCAGCGGGTTAGAAAAGTTCCCATTTGCATATTTATCTATGGCCTTCACAGCACAGACGCATGCAGATTTTGCACCCCCCACCCCCGCCTCCCCGCCCAATTTTGCTGGTTACAACGGTCCTGCAGCTGCAAGCGGAGACAGCTGACAGTTACACATTTTGCTTGCTGTTTTGTTAGCATCTTAGGCTTTGGCTACACTTACACTTCAAAGCGCTGCCGTGGCAGTGCTGCGTGCTGGCGCTTTGAGCGCTAAGTGTAGTCAAGCGCCAGCGCTGGGAGAGCTCTCCCAGTGCTGTCCGTACTCCACCTCCTGTGGGAATAACAGACAGTGCTGGGAGCCGCGCTCCCAGCGCTGGGGCTTTGACCACACTGGCGCTTTGCAGCGCCGCAATTTGCAGCGCTGGAGAGGGTGTGTTTTCACACCCTGCTGCAGCGCTGCAAATTTGTAAGTGTAGCCAAGCCTGGAAGAACTTGGGTTCACTCAGGCCCAAATTCACAACTTTGGTTTACTTAGGCCTAGTGACACCAACAGGTTCCTGGTTTGCACATTGATGGTGACAAGAGTTGAACTCGACTCCCCTCTTTTCACAGACACATTTGTTTTATTCTCTGAGGTCAAACATAAGTTTAAATGTTGTACTTAGTCCTCTGCCTTGTAGCTTCAACAGCCGCAGATGCAAGATGACTTACTGCAGAGCAAAGAAAGGTTGGGTCGGTCACTAGGTCTCTGTTTCTATTGCTCGTTTGCTCTCTCCCCTTTCCTGATAAGGAGCAATGGTAAGAGAAGAAGAGGTTAAAACATGTGCTAGGTGGTGGCTGGGTTTGGATGACAAATTTAAAACCATCTCAGCGCCCTCTAGTGTGACACTGACACCATCAGCTTCTCACCTTTCACTCACACTTCATTAATAACAGTTTCCCTGAACTACTTTGCTGTGATTATTTCAATGGCTCCGACACCGATACCTGCTGCCCCTTCTGGCTGGTTAATTGCACTATTTGGAACCTGCTCCTAAAATTACACCCTTCCTGGGAGCAAGATTCAGAACTGCCCAAGGAAACCCCATTGGGTTTCAAGGGCAGCCAGGCAGGATGGCAAGACGACAGCACAGGGGTCTCAGAGCTTCTTCTTCCTCCTCACAGAGAGAAGGTTAAGGGGGGCCACCAGTTATGACTCCTGGGTTTTAGTCCTGGCTGTGGGAGGAAAGGGGTGTTTAGTGGATTAGAGTTGGGGGCTTAGGAATCAAAGAGGAAACATCTCCCTTTTCAGCTTCAATGCACATTGAACAAGAACATGGCTTCTCATCTCTTAGGTTTCAGAGGAGCAGCCCTGTTAGTCTGTATCCTCAAAAAGAACAGGAGTATGTGGCACCTTAGAGACTAACACGTTTCTTAGGTTCTGTTGCCATCATGTGGCCATTTCATTTCACTTCTTATTGTTAAAAAGTTTGGGTACTTTGCACAGAAACATCATCTCCTTGGGAGAGACAGAGAAGTGGAAGCTGCATTGATTTAATCCTCTGAAAAATAGATAAGGATTAAAATATTCCCCAGACAGCTCAGTCCCAACCGTCCTCCCTCACTGCTGCCAGTGAAGCTCAGTTCTGTCCCACGGCCCCAAGAACTGCTGGGTGCAAGTCCTGGGCCTGATGTGAAGTCAATGTAGGGGTGACTCTGCCTGCCTAGACTGTTCTGTAGAAAAATTCAGACACAGTCCATGTCTGGTGAAGGAGAGACAGATGTGTTGTTTGATTGTTTTTCTCATTTTAAATTTACTTGATCATTTTGATGGCAAAAGTATTTGTATGAGACCATGAAAAAAGGAAGAAATCATAAAAATACCCATAGGAGAAAGGGGGTTTCTGAGAGCCAGGGTAGATATGGAGATTTTTATGAAAGGGGGAGAGGCCAAAGTAGGGCCTTTAGCTGGAGCAAAGGGGGAGGGTTTTTTGTGCAGTTTCATTTTAACCAGCCTCACATCCTGTAGTCCCTACTTCCCCACCCCATCAACAAGTGACCTAGCGCCTCCCCACTGGCAAAGCCACCTCTGACTCCTGAGACAGCCCCACTGGTCTGGCCCTCCTCCCCACTGCAAAAACTGCAGACCCTTCAGCACTCCCTCTCCTAGCTGGACCCCCTGGCAGCCAGAGCTCTCCACAGAACTGCCATGGTTGCTTTCCTGGGTGGGTGTCTGGTCAAGGACGGCTACCAGCTTTTCCTGAGAATGCAGTTGAGAAATGACTCACCCTTCTCTAGATTCTCGCCTGTGGGCTCTGAGAAGCCGGATGGGCTCTATATGATAAAGTCCATGTAACATTCCCCTCACATCCCAGCCGTGGTATGTCACCAGTAGTGGCTGTCCCTGGGTAGCAGCCAAGGATGTTTCCCACCATTCAGGAGACCCCAGCCTGGGACTAAAGTCAACTTCAGGCTTCTTCTCTCTCCCTTCTTGGAATCAAGTTCATGTTTTTGCCAAGAGTTAAAGCAGCCCGGACCCCCAGAGTCTGGATCAATGTCACAAGTTCCCAGTGTCTTCATGGAAGAGAATTTGTTAAATCCCAGATGAGTGGGGTTAAATCAGTTCTCAGCCTGAGTCCTTTGCTCTTAATCCTGAGGATATTGTCCCACCATGGGGCCATTTCCCGCCTCTCTTTCCTAGGGAAGCACAATTTTCCTTGCACAGACGCAGGAACAGCAAGATATTTCTCTGTCCCTTGTGCAAAGCAGGGGGCCAAATTCCATGGAAACAATGGACAAGCAGGGAGCCCTGGGCACATCCAGCCCTGGCTGTGAGATGTTCCTCCCCTCTTTCTTTATGCCCTGTTGTTATTTCATGGAATGTCTGGGATGGGGAAAAAGCTGAGTTCACTCCAGGTGGAGGGGAAAGAACCTGAAAATCTCAGGACCCAACCCCTGCTACCAGGATCACTGAGGTGCTGGGAATCTGCATGGGAAAGGGACGGTGTGAATTGTCAAGGCGGGAATGAATAACAATCTACAACTAGATCCACCTCATTAATCACTGACACAGGCTAATCCTGCCGCAGATAGAAGGAAACTGGGAGTGATTCTTTGCTGTCAGCCATGGAAACAGTGACCCAATTGCACCGCAGTGCATGTGCTGGGAAAGCTGGACTTTACAGGCAGGTGGAAATAGTGGATCCTAGAAATACCTGGAGTCCCCACACCATTTCTGCCACCAGGGTGAGATGTTGGGCTACTCACAGCACCCCACCATGACTTTGCAGCATGGGGTGGCAGCACCACCCAATGCCGGGGAGAGGGCTGAGTGTATCTCTGCACCCTGAGCCCAGGGCACCCACTCTCTCTGCCCCACACATAGAATCTGGCCCTGCTGCAAAGTGACCCCTAAGAACCATCAGCCTCCAGGACAGCAGGTTTGACCCTCAGAGCAGGGAATGTGTCCACCATGCTGCTCTTAGGCCACTGGGTGCTCTGGAAACAAGAGGGCTCTGAGTGTAACCTATAGCATATATGGCTGATCTGGGAATGTAGCTCAGTTGTAGAGCATATGCTTTGCATGTATGAGGTCTTGGGTTCAATTCCCAGCATCTGCAAGTTCTTTTCACCCTGCTGCTTTGCTTATGCCAAGAGGATGTGGCCCAGCAATCTCCTGCAGGAATTTCAATCCTGCTCTGTGAGGGTAAGTGCCATTTGCATGGAAGGTTGTGGGGGTTCTGTGCCTAAGTCTCCTCTGTACATTTAAGGGCAGGTCTACACTAAGGGCGGGGTCGAACTAGGGTATGCAAGTTCAGCTACGTGAATAGTGTAGCTAAACTCAGTACCCTAGTTCGAACTACTTACCCGTCCACACGCTGCGGGATCGAAGTCTGCGGCTCCAAGGTCGACTCCGCCACCGCCTTTTGCAG
The DNA here is from genome assembly GCF_016161935.1 of Mauremys reevesii. NCBI lineage: Eukaryota > Metazoa > Chordata > Testudines > Geoemydidae > Mauremys > Mauremys reevesii. The sequence goes on from NW_024100821.1 coordinate 45,556, forward strand.
TGGTGGAGTACGGAGTCGACAGCGGCGCTTCGAGTTCGAACTATCGCGTCTAGATCAGATGCGATAGTTCGAACTCCGAGAAGTCGAACTCACTGCGTCGACCCGGATGGTAAGTGTAGACTAGCCCTAAGATTCCCACCAGCTGTGTTGTTTGGGACAAGGGTAGATGAGAAAGGAGAATCCTCCAGGACTGGAGGGAAAGGTCCCATCTGCTCAGACTGAGAGGCAAAGACTAGACTTATTTCTTGTCTGGGCCCAATCTTTTCACCTGGTATAGCCCTTGTTCCAGCTCAGGTGGTAGCTGGGGGATGTCTCATGACTGCAGCCATGTTTGTTCAGTTCCACCACCTTATACAGCTTTGGTACAAGGCAGGAATCTTTTGTCTCTCTCTCCTGGGGAAGAGCCCCAGGTTTAAGATGGATTCCTGTACCAGGTGACATGGTCACATGTCCTGTGAGACCCCCAAGCCTTCATTCTTCCTGGCCTGACTCACAGATGGTGCAGGACAGAGCCATCTCTGGTCAATTGTCCTGGTTAATGGGAGCCATAAAGAGTCCAAACCACCATTAATGGCCCACAGTTTGCATTATTACAACAGGACCTCAGAGTTATAGTTCATATTTCTAGTTTCAGATCCAAGAATGATCGGTTCATACAAATAGGATGAACACACACAGTAGATTATAAGCTTTGTAATGATACCTTACAAGAGACCTTTTGCATGAAGCACAGTCCAGTTACTTTATATTCACACTCATTAGCATATTTTCATAAAACCCTATGGAGTGCAACTTCACAGCAGGGAAAGGGTTTTACTGCAGCACCTGGAAGCAGTTGAGTTTCATGTTCAGGCTGTGGTATGAGTTCCTCCAGGTTTCTTGTAAGCACACAGGGACCTTAGTGGGTGCTTTTGATACAGGAATGGCCCAGACATGATAAAGTGATGGGAATTGCATTGTCCTTTTTTTATTACTGTATTTCCAATGACATTTCTGTTTGTGATTTCGTTTTGCTTTGTATAACTGTGTTTTCTCCTGGATTTGATATTTAATGAAAAAAAGAATAAGGCCTCAGGGTGCTGGATGGAGGAGCAGGCTGGGGCTAGGACTGCTAAGAGAGCGAGAGTAGCAGGTTTTCTGTATTGTTTCCAGCCCTCATTTTTCTTGACTAGTTTCTCTTCTGCACGAAATTTGTCTTTTTTTAAATGTGAACCTGGCTAGATCAGTTGATAGAGCATCAGACTTTTAATCTGAGGGTCCAGAGTTCAAGTCCCTGGTCAGGCAAAGAAACACTTTACCCCCTGTGACATCCCCAAGGATTTTTAGAAGGACTCTCCTTGACTTTAGTTTTTCCTTTTCAGGACATGGCCTTTCCTAGGAAGGGCCCTTTACTGCCTGGGACTGAAGGTGCTACTTCCTCACCTGTCCACTGGCCTCACAGTCTGGAGGAAGAAAGACCTCCGGGTCTGCAGCAAAGTGCTGTGTGTTGACTTTTTGAGTAAATGCAGGGCTGGCCAGAGAGGCATGTTCCCACTGAGTCCTCCCTGCCAGAAAAAATTGTCCCCACAGACAGGGGCAGCTCCAGGCCCCAGCACACCAAGCACATGCTTGGGACAGCAAGCCGCGGGGGGTGCTCTGCCGGTCGCTGCGAGGGTGGCAGGCAGGCTGCCTTCTGCAGCGTGCCTGTGAAGGGTCCGCTGGTCCTGCGACTTTGGCAGACCTCCCACAGGCAAACTGCCAAAGGCAACCTGCCTGCCGTGCTTGGGGTGGCAAAATGCCTAGAGCCACCCCTGCCCACAGAGTCCTCCCTGCTGGAAGTCTACAGTAATCAACAGGTGCTGTGCTGGTCCCATGGTGTAAGGGCCAGCACTCAGGACTTTGAATCCTGCAACCTGAGGTGAAGTCTCAGTGGAATCTGAGAACAATTCCTGTGCCACAAACCCTGCTGGGTCTTCCAAGGCTCTGTCTTGCTTTCTCAAAGGCCATGAAAGCCACTACAAAAGGGTTTTTTTTTCCTGCTGATAATAGCTCACCTTAACTGACCACTTTCGTTATAGTGTGTATGGCAACACCCAATTTTCATGTTCTCTGTGTGTGTGTGTGTATATATATATATATATATATATATATATATATATATATATATATATATATATCTTCCTACTGTATTTTCCACTGCATGCATCAATGAAGTTGGTTTTAGCCCAGGAAAGCTTATGCTCAAATAAATTTGTTAGTTTCTAAGGTGCCACAAGTACTTCTTGTTCTTTTGCAGATAAATGAATGGAGTTAAGTCCATGAATGGCTATTAGCCAGGATGTGTAAGGAATGGTGCCCCTAGCCTGTTTGTCAGAGGTGGAGATGGATGGCAGGAGAGAGATCACTTGATCATTACCAGTTAGGCTCAGTCCGTCTGGGGCACCTGGCATTGGCCACTGTTGGCAGATAGGATGCGGGGTTGGATGGACCTTTGGTCTGACCCAATATGGCCATTCTTATGGTCTTATGAAGAGAGGGCAGAGCCCTTCAGCAGTGTTTCTGTAGTGTAGTGGTTATCACGTTTGCCTAACACACAAAAGGTCCTGCTTCAAAACTAGGCAGAAACATGAGGCTTAATTTTCCCAGCTCCTACTGGCCTGCCCCTACTGTAGTAGGAGTAGCAGTGATTTCTATGCTCAAAGGTCTGTTATACTTCTCCTGCTCCACTTTTGTCTCTTCTCCTCTTTGAATGCCTGTGAGTGGCTTTTCCCCTCCGCTCCCCTGGAATGCTTGTGGGATGAAGGGGCTGGTTGAAGAGCAGAAAAGCTCCCAGGTAGACAAGGTGTCTGGGACGCTAATTAGGCAGTGATCACCCAGAGCATGGACACTGCCCAAGGTGGAGTGTGACCAACCAGATGCAGCCAAGTCATCTCTAGTCACAGGCCATGAGGTGCAGGTCCTTAAAAGGGAAAGGGACCCTGTGCTCAGGAGAGCACTCATAAGCTTGTACCTCCAGTGAATGCCCTTTGCCCGGACCACCTGGCCAGTGGTTCACAGCGTTGCATTTCATTGTGCCTCAGGAAGACTTACCTTCATCACACCGTCCATAGCTGCGCTGTGGGACACTTACCTTGCAGAATCCAGACATCTCCAGTGCCATGCCTGTCCTGGGAGTGTGAGTGTGACACCCTGCCCCCGCTTCTTTTGAACTTAGCTATCAATATAATAAACGTGCTGATTTCTGCCAAACTCTGGTGGGTCATTAGTGCTCCCTATGCTGACTAGCTGGCCCAATTTTCGGTAACACCTGCAATAACCCCCAACCCCTGCATGGCAGAGGGTGGTGAAATGAGCTGAGAAAAAGCCTTGGCATCAGCAGGGGAAAGCTAGAGGATCTTGGCCTATCACCTTTTGAAGCCTTGTGGTTTGGTCTCCTCTGCCCTTGGAGATTGGCCTATGGTGGCCGGCTCTTCTGCGTGACTTGCCAAAGGAGGGACTGAGGCAGGAATCGTGCAAAGGAGGAAAGTCGATCTGAGGAAGGCAGGGCAGAAGCTAAGCGCCTCAGTGCGGCTACGTGGGGTTAGTAGAGCACCACCAGTCGTTCTGCAAAGCCTGGGGAGGTGCGGTTGGCTGCTGGGAGGCAGAATCTTGTGCCTGCCTCTTGGCTTCCCAGGGATGGCTACTTGCAGCCCAGGATAAGGATGGTTCTAGGTGAAAGGAAGACAAGCAAAGCTCTGGGGGGAAATTTGGGTGCAGTGCTGGCTCTGCGCTGGGGAGGGGTTGGGGTGCAGGAGGGTGGCGCTTGCGGGCACTGCAGCTCCAAAAGTGACTGGTACACACAACCCTGCGGCAGCAGCTCCTAGGTGGGCGAGGCCAGGGGGTCTCCGTGTGCCACTGCCTGCAGGCGCTGCCCCCAGACCTCCAATTGGCTGCAGTTCCTGGCCAATGGGAGCTGCGGAGTTGGTACTCGGGGCAGGGCAGCGCATGGAGACCTCCCCATCCCAGGGATGCTGGGACATGCCGGCCATTTCTGGGAGTGGCACGGAGGGACAGAGGCAGAGTGGGCAGGGAGCCACCTTAGTGCTGCTGGCACATCTCTGCACACCCATGGGGGGAGGGGAGCAGAGGGCCTGGGGTAGGGGCAGTGCACAGAGCTGCCTCCCCTCCCGGGTCTATTACAGGAGTGGGTGGGTGGGGTCTTTTGGCCTGCAAGGTGCAGCAGGTCGGACTAGATGATCACATTGGTCTCTTCTACTTTAAAGGCTCTGAGTCTAAAAGGGAGAGGGAAGTAAAGGGAAAAAAATAAAATAAACCAAATATTGTAATAACCAGGATGACTCCACCTGCTCATTGTATAGTCCTGCCCCTTTCTTCCTCCACTGGGTGTTTAATGACCTGCAGGATATTGATTCTCTCATTTCCATTGCTAAACTGATACAATGTGACTGAAATTAAACCAATTCCCAGCAGAGAAAACATCACACCACTGCATTGGCTGGGAATTGAACCCAGGTCAGCTGCTTGGAAGGCAACTATGCTCACCACTATACCACCAATGCATCTGACAAAAGCACCACTTATGCTTGCCAAATGAGGCTAGACCAGAATTGAGGCGTTTTACTGCCTGTTAAAATGTACTGGAGTCTCATCACTAAAAAAAAACAAACTACCTCTATCTTCACCTGGGTTTGAACCATCAGCCTCTCAATTAGGTCACCAAAGTGGTTAATCACAGACACAGGTAACCACCCCGCTTGTCTATGAAGCATGTACAGGGGCACACCTGGCTAGGCAGGGAGGCACACTGCTGGGGTTATGAGTTCAGGCCTCACCCAAAGCATCGGTTTTCATTAGCCATAGAACTTCCCCACTCACTTTGTCTAATTCACATGGGAGCGCCATGAGGTGATGAGCAAATTCTAAACTCTGAAATGTGGAGGTGGCCCATAGATTGGGATAAGGGGTTTGAAGAAAAAGCTCTAAGGATATAAAACCAGACAGTCTCCAGGGCAGGTACGGTACAACGCCTCAACAGGGAGCCATTCGGGGGAGAGGGTTTCACGTCCTCTGTTCAATGTCCTGAGAGGTATTTTAAGATGAAGATAACACCATGGCTCACAGTTGACTGGCACGTCCTGAGTTAAAGGAAGGAAGGGACTTGGGTTAATAGTCGGAAGATTTGTGTTACCGTCACTGTCTGACCCCCCTTCAGTGCAGAGGTTTGTACTTTGCTGGGTGGAACGCACAGACTCCTGTGGAGCAGGGGCAGCTGTTCCCATGGCAGAGAGCCTGGCACTTAGGGGACTTTCTACACTTGCTGTTTTGAAGCACTTCAATAAAATAACGGTGGAGCTACAATGTCAGTCCAAAATTTCAGCCCCCTCCCGGTGCAAAAATGCTATTTGAGGAGCTAAACAGGAGGCTCCCGGCGCTAGGACACCTGACCAGAGCGCTCGGGGGTGTAAGAGCTGCTGCCTCTGAGGGTTCTGGGCTAAATCCACTTGCAGGTGGAAGTGTTTTGATTTATTTGATGGATAATGAGCACCAGCTACCAGGGGAGAAGCCCTGCCACCCTGCTGCCACTCCAGCTGCTGCCCGGGGGGGGGGGGAGCCCCAGGGGCCCTGCTGCTGCTCCGGCCACCCCAGGAGTGCTGCTGCCGGGGGCCACCGAGCTGCGGCTGGACCTGCCGCCCGCGGAACCACAGGAAGGGATGATTTTTGACAGTAGCCAGACGCCTCGTCCTAAGGCCTTGGTCTGCCCCCTTCTAGAGACTGCTTGGCACAGGAATGCAGCCCTCACTCCTGAGTCTCTCCTGGGGAAATAATGTTTCTGTGCAAAACACCAAAGCTTTTAACAGAAAGGAAGAAAAGGAAATGGCCACACGATGGGACTAGGACATAAGGAATGAAACACAAGATGCTTCTCCCATGTGCATTGACTTTGAACCTTGTTGTTTGCGGTGGTGTTGTATCCATGTTGGTCCCAGGACATGAGAGACAAACAGGAGGGGGTCACATAATATCTTCTAAAGGACCAAGGAAGGAGTATTATTTACTCCTTCTCATAACACAAGAACTAGGAGGGTCACCAAATGGAAATGAATAAGCTGCAGGTTTGAAATGAACACACTTCCCTCAAGCTGCTGGCAATGCTTCTACTAATGCAGCCCAATCTGCTGTTAGCCTTCTTGGCAACAGGGGTACTGTTGACTCATATCCAGCTTCTCATCCACTGTAATCCCCAGGTCCTTTTCTGAAGAACAGCTGCTTAGCCAGTCGGTCTCCAGGCTGTAGCAGTGCAGGGGATTCTTCCTTCCTAAGTGCAGGACTCTGCACTTCTCCTTGTGGAAACTCCTCAGATTTCTTTTGGCCCAATCCGCCAATTTGTCTAGGTCACTCTGGACCCAAACCCTACCCTCCAGCGCTTGGATTCTTAACATGCTTTCACAGAGTGAAGAGCACATGTTCCATGATTTCATATGGCAGAGTTTTATGCTATAGGGAGCTTTCCCTGTGTGAATTTGACAGGTGAATCAACATAGAGACATATTGTGACCCTTCTCAGGGAGCTGAGGGCTGAGAGTTTCCTTGTTGCCACCTTCCACTAGGAAGACGGAGTTTTGCATTTGGCAGCTGGATGTTAGGGACCAAACTCACCCAGCCCGTCAGGCACTCAAGAACCCTCCTCTGAGCTACAGCAGCCACCTAACCCTTGAGTTCCTTCAATGTGTCCCCTCTGGGTCAGCCGGATCACCAGAGACTCCGAGAAATCCCAGATTCTCTCTGCCCAAAGCAATAGTATATCCCAGGTTACTAGTTTTACTGTGGACCACTGCTACTGTATCTCACACAGCACTTGAGTATAGTTATCAAACAAGCAGAAATTTATTTAACAACCGATAGAGATTTAAACAAACGTGAGTGATGGAAACCGTTACCAACTAAACAAAATCAGAAATGCAACCTACACTTTTTAATAGTTACCTTTCTATCTAAGTAGATTCTCACCTCACACTTCAGTCAATTTCACTGATTCCTAGTCCCTAGGAGCCACGGCCCTGCCTTTCATGAAGCACCACTGGTCATTAGGAATCTCCTTGGTGAATGGACCAGAGTGTTTTCTCCACCTGTTATGAACTGAATCAGTCTTTTGTCTTTATTCACAGAAAGGACGATCTCCTCATTCTCATATTGTCTTGTCACTTCCACAGGAGTTTGATGTCTATAATTTGTCTTTGATGGTTTTCATTGGCTTTCTGGGTTTAGGTGCAAGGAAGAGCTGACAATGGAGCAATACATCACATAACTGGCTAGCAAAGGAACAGGTGCCAATTCCCTCCCACTTGAATGGGCCGTTCCCAACAAGACCTATGATTGGGGGTGACTCACTTTCACTGTAAGCTACCATATGGGCATAATTTTCCATGTACTTACATTTACCCACCTTAACTCATGACTCAGACACACCTCTCGCAGTGATTAGGAGTATCAATAATTTACAAGCTTTCAGTAGAGAGATCACTGCTATGCTTCCTGGATAAATATCATAAAAGCAGTGTATTAGCTGTGAGGAGTTTGTCAGGTCTGAAGACAGGAGTTGCTTGCAGAACTTTGTGACCCCTTTGCCAATTGGTGGCACCAATGAGCTTTTGTCTGCAGATGCACACAGGCCTATCTCAGTCACATCCTGATAGAACAGAAAGGCCTGCACAAAAAAAAACAGAGAGGAACAATAAGATACTAAAATGACAATGGCTTGGAACTCTCCATTTCTCTCAGTCTTTGCATTCATGGGCACTAAGAGCTGTAGCTACAGTTGAGGAACCAGGTGAAGCGGACAGCTGGCTCCCCCCTCCACTCTGAGTAACTTTCTCCACACATAGGGAGATGGGTCAAATTTGGAGATTGATGTTACAGGCTGTGTGTCTACACGCTTCAAACACTGGAAATATTCTTCCTGACAACCTAACACCTGCTCCTACACTGGGGCTCAGGTCACATTAACTACTTCTCTCCAGTGGAGGACTTTTCACACCCCTGATAGATGTGCTCTGCCAACACAGCTTTTCAACATCTCGACCAGCCTTTAGCTGAGCTTATTGACCTGAAAGGCAATGGATTTC
>NW_024100822.1:0-47500 GCF_016161935.1 Mauremys reevesii
GAACTAGCCACCAAATGAAATTAATGGGCAGGTTTAAAAATAAATAAAAGGAGTTCTTCACGCAGCGCATGTCAACCTGCAGTGGAACTCGTGGAAGGCCAGGACTATAACAGGCTTCAAAAGAGAACTGGATAAATTCATAGAGGTTAGGTCCATTAATGGCTATTAGCCAGATGGGTAAGGAATGATGTCCCTAGCCTTGTTTTTCAGAGGTGGAGATGGATGGCAGGAGAGAGACTACTTGATACCACCTGGGTTAATTTCCTCTGGGGTACTCTAGCAATGGCCAGGATACTGGCCGATGGATCTTTTGGTCTAAGCCAGTCGGCCATTCTTATGTTTTTATGGTGCCTTTGGCAATGGGTGCTTTCCAGCTGCAATTGTAAAAGTAGTAGCGAGATGGGCTGAGGGCCGACACGAGACGAAAATGAAGAGACTACGTGGATATTGCAGTTGGAGATGCCACTTTTTGTTTCCTCTGCTGAGATTAGTACCAAGGAAAAAGAAGTCATGGTCAGAGTCTACTGTCCTCGCGCGATGGAAAGTGAGCTAGAGTGATGAGACCAATGTTACTGTCAAAATCAAGCATTAGGCACGTGATCTGGGAGCGGAGCAGCTACTTCCTGTCAGTGAGATAAGTGTCTGTTCTGGGTGAGAGTTTCCGCTCATGGCCCATCTGGCTCCAGGTAGGACGTCTGTTAGTTGGCCTGGGTTTGTAAATAAATGTTCATGACTACGGTTATGAGGACTGGGTCCCCATTTGCGGGTCCGCTCATTCTCCGCTGACGTGCCGGCGTGTCCTCTGCAGAAAAGGTAGGTCTCAGGTATGAGTTACTTGCCCTTCCTCCCGTAATAGTGTTGGCCAACACACCTGGTCAGTCTGTCCTTTGCCTCTTTCTGCTGTTTCACTTCATTGCACACAGGCAGGTGAGTTAGCTGTATCCTCAGAGGCCAGGTCTCGGGAAGCATGGGCGGCGCAGGAGAGGATGAAAATAATGCGGGAAGTGTGTGTGAGAGTGGAGGCAGGTACTGGAAGGTCTGTGCACCTGTAGGTTTTTTGGCAGTGATGACTCTTTCCATAGGTGTAGTTTGGTTGTTCTTGCAGAGGGTAAAGGAGCATCTGCAGTGAAGCCGGACCTGCACAATCTAGCTGTTTCCGCTTGCAGTGGAGCGAGAGCACTTTCTTGGTAATGTTGGAGGAGCAGGTGCGTGTTTTTGTGAAATGATATTTCTATCCAGTATCTGCATAGTGAGGCCTTTGTGGAGAGCAGAGAGATGCTTCTCCTATCCATGGATGGGTCCTGGGAAGGTCTAGCCTGCCTGTGGCTGGCAGTGTCTGGGATTGTCTCCTTTCCTAGAGGGCTGCAGCTCCTTAGGGAGTGGTGGGAGGTTTTAGCCCTGGGTAAGCTGAAGAAGAATAAAGGAGGAGCAGCAGCCAGTGACGGTGTCTCCGGCGTAAGTTCTTCCATGCACAAATGGTGACTCTAGCTTTTACAAGTGTTCTCTCTCTTTTCAGTCGTACCTGAGAGATTGGTCAGATGAGAGATCGCCAACCTGTGGCAGAGACTCAAAGAAGGAGCAGTCACTCCAGAGCCCATCCCTAGGGGATGGAAGCTTGACAATGATCTTGCAGAGGTAAGCATAAAATGGAAACTTGCTGAAGTTCAGTATTGAGGGGAGGGCTGCAAATACTCTTGTCAGTGGAGAGAATTCTGTGAGTATGGGGAGGAGCCCCTGAGGAAAAGCCTCAGCATCTCACGGGCAATGATACAAGCTCAGGGGAATTCTTTGTGCCCTCTCAAGGAATTGTCAGGTGCTATGGAGTCTTCCCAAAGTGCGATAACTCTCTTTGTGGAGAGCCAGGAAGGTGACTACAGGTGCTGAGTTTGCCTCCTTCCCTGGACACGCAGTATCTCTGCTCTACATATGTTGCTCCAACTTATGCGCAGCTCTCTTTCTGTCTCTCTCCTTGTCTCCTTGCATAGAACATGGGCAATGGTGGATGTTTCACAGTCTAGGGCTGAGAGGCCTGTATCCCACTGGGGCATTGGGAGTGGGGAAGAGAAGCATGATGGGTACTAGATCCTCCATTGGTAGTGGTGGGGTGACTGGTGGGAGTTGACTCTGACTCTGTTCATCAAGTGGGGCTGATGTACGGTGGGGTGGGAGAGGAGGGCGCGCGTCTCACACACCAATAGAACTTTAGGGCAGTGGACGGCCCTGATGGGCTGTGACTCACAGACACCCCCGGAGCTGCCAACTGATGCCAAGTCTACCTCTGCCCCTGCTTTCCCTGCCAGCCTATGGTGGGACTCTAGCACCCTCTCTTGCTGGAGCCAGATACTCCCATCTGCTCTAACATAGACCCAGGGTCTGGAATTACTTAGCCCCAAAGCTGCAGGTTGGCCTGAAAACAGCTCACAGAAGTGTTCTTGTCTCTTAGCACTCAGATGCCCAACTCCCAATGGTGTACAAACACAAAATAAATCCGTTTTACCCTGCATAAAGCTTATACGGGAGTAAACTCAAACACATAGTTCATCCTCTGTAACACTGATAGAGAGAGATGCACAGCTGTTTGCCCCTCCAGGTTAACTCTGGGTTAATTGATAAAATCACTTTTTACTTATTAATACGGAAAAAGTAGGATTTCAAGTGGTTCCAAATAGTAACAGACAGAACAAAGTGAGTCACCAAAGCTAGATTAAAAGCACAAATCTATGTCTAATCAAACTGAACATAGATAATCCTCACCCTCAGAGATGCTTTCCAGTAGTTTTTTTCCCTCGGACTGGGACCTCATCCAGGCTTGGGGCACAAGTTCTTTCCCTGGTACAGCTCTTGTTCCAGCTCAGGTGGTAGCTAGGGGATTCTTCCTATGACTCCCATGGAGCTATAAAGGGTGTAATGGGAGATGGGAGAACAACCACATACAAACACTGCAGATTCCGGATGATAACTTCTGTTTTTCCTCTTCTCTTGTGCTTAGTACCACGGAGAAAGAAGTGAAGGGTAAGAGCCCACCCGCTAGGTGAGATGGGAAAGCACCAAGAGCCTGGAGACCACAAGTGTTGTCGATGCCAGCCTATGGCGATGCTATGATCGATCTGGGAGTGGAGCAGCCCCAAGGTCACCATCAGTGAGATAAGTGTCTGGTTTGGGGAGACTCCGATGTAACGGCCCATCTGCCTCCAGGCTGAGACTAGTCAGCCAGCTGGGGCTCGGTTTGTAGGAAAAGATTCCTGACCTGCTGTGGTTATGAGGGAGACTGGAGGTCCCCATTTTCAGGGGCTAGGTCTTTTCTCTATCCACAAACAGTGTGTCCTATGCAGCAGAAGGTTGGATTGAGGAGGATGACTCCAGCTGTTGAGTTTCTTGACTCCATCCCACATTTTTCTTCTCTCTCCCCTAAATGTAAGCGCCAACACACACTGTCTCTCTCTCTTTTTCTTCTGTCTTGCCTCTCCTTGTGCTGTCTCCTTCGTAGGACACGGGCAGGTGTGTTAGGTGTGCATCCCCACAGGCTAGGGTCTGTGAGCTATGAATGCAGTGTAGGGGACCGAAAAGATGCAGGACAGTAGGGCACTAGAGTGGAGCGTGACTGTGGGTGTTGACTGAGTCTCTGCTCTAGTGGGGCTGATGATGGGATGGGATGGGAGAGGAGGCAGGGATGAGGGGCAAGATTCACGATCAATTGTATTTTTGTGTAGCCGATGGCTCTTGCTTGGCTTATTTGCTGCACTTGGCAGAGAAATCATCGGTGAGCAGCAGCAGGAGTGGAGAAACTAGTAGACGCTTGGACCTGGGCAGCCTGGACATCGTTCTAAGCACAGATTAACAGTCCTCAGCTTTCTGGCTGTGGAGTAAGCGGTCGGTGCTTCCGATTCCTCATCTGTTCTCACCCAGTTTTGTTCCTGGTCGGTACATGGCTCTGTGGGGTTAAGAGGAGGGAAAGGCACAAGTCTCCTCTGTGCAGAGTGGCTGTTTTGGAGGTAAAGGTGCAACCAGGCTGCTTTCAGTTCTGTGGTCCTGAAGGTGTAACGGAAGAAGGGTTATGGGTGAGGTCTGGGAAAGTGCGGTAAATGGAGAAGAACTTATGTGATGTTGCCAACTGAGATGCTAACTCGTTTGTTTCTCCTCCACCCCCTTGTGCTGGGTTCAGGACCAAGAGAAAGAAGTGGAGGGTCAGCCGCCGGCTCACCTCCCACGTTACGGAAAGCGAGAGTGAGAGCGACATTTAGATTGCAAGCATTTTGGATGCTGAGGCAAGAGTCCGGGCTCCAGCTGGGAGGCGGAGCAGCCGCCACTGTCAATGAGATAAGTATCTGTTTCGGTGATTGCTCTGCTCGACTGCCCACCTGAATCCAGATACAAAATGCCCCATTAGCTGGGACTGGGTTTGTAACAAAATATTCCTGACTAGGTGTGGTTCTGAAGGAGACAATGACACCATTTTCAGGGGCTGCTCATTTCTTTGTTCACAAGCGCTGTGTCCTCTGCAGAAAAAAAGTTGGATCCAGGAGGTTGATTCCAGGTGTGAGTTGCTTGCCTTCCTCCTGTGTTTTTTTTCTGTCTCTCTCTTCTCCATTACGTTGGCCAACACACATCCTTTCTCTGTCTGTCCTTGCTTTTCCTTGTGCTGTCTCCCTTCGTACTACACGAGCACGTGTGCTAGTGTGCATCCCACAGGGTAGGTCTCGGGGCCATGATGAAGTAGGAGGGGACGAAAATTGTGCAAGGTAGTGGGCCTTGCGGAGTGGAGGGGTGACTGTCAGTGTTAACTTGGTCTCTGTTCATCAAGTTTGGCAGATGTAGATGGGCTGGAAGAGGAGGCAGGGATGAGGGCAAGATTTCAAGCATCAGTGGAGATGTGTGTAGTGATGGCCTGCTTGTCTTTTGCAGATCCATTTCCAGAGGAATTTCCCAGGAGCCGTAGCCGGAGGAGAGGTTGGCAGATGTGGACATGAGGAAACTGAACATCCTTCTGAGCAGACACGAACAGTCCTCGGCTTTCTGCTTCCCGCATAACTGGCTGTGAGTTAGCTGTCGGTGCTTTGAATTCCTCATCTGTTCTTGCTGTACTTTACTTCACGTGCCATGTGCTTCCTCGTTGGGCATGAGGCTCTTTGGCATTAAGGTGGGGGAAGGGCCAAGAGTCTCCTGAGCAAAGTGACTATTTTGGTTACAATGGGTCCCTTCTAGTTGCAGGTGTAAAGTAGTGATGGGAGATGGGTTGAGGCAGAACCGTGGGATACAGGAGCTGTAAAGTGAAGAGACTACGCGACATTGCAGACGGAGATGCTGTTTTCTTTTTTTGCTTTTCTCCTCTCTGCTGGGTTTAGTACCAAGGAAAAAGAAGTCACACGTCAGAGTCTACTGCCCTCGTGCGATGGACAGTGAGTGAGAGCAGCGAGCCTGTGAGCATTGTTCAGGCCAGGCAAGAGCCGTCCATCTGGGAGCCGAAAGAGAGGCCATTGTCACTGAGAAGTGTCTGGTTTGGTGATTGCTCTGCTCGCAGCTCAGCTCCTGGTGGGGACGCCCCATTAGCAAGATCTGGGTTTGTAAGAAAAGGTTCCTAACTAGTGGTTATGAAGGAGACAATGTCCCCATTTTCAGGGGCTGGTCATTTCTCTGGCCAGGAGGGGTGTGTCCTCTGCAGGAGAAGGTTGGATCCAGGGGGATGACTCCAGCTCGTGAGTTTCTTGACTCCCTCCCATGTTTTTTTCCTCTCTCTCTCCTCTAATGTGTTGGCCAACACACACTCTGTCTGTCTGTCACTCTGTCTCTGTCCTTGCTTCTTCTTGTGCTGTCTCCCTTCATAGGACATGGATAGGAGTGCTAGGTGTGCATCCCCACAGGCTAGATCTCGGGAGCTATGAACAAATAGGAGGAGATGAAAATCATGCGGGGCAGTGGGCGCTAGAGTGTCTGTGGATGTTGACTCAGTCTCTGTTCATTGAGTCGAGTGGATGTGGATGGGATGGGAGAGGGAGGCAGGGATTGAGGGCAAGATTAAATGCACCATTAGTGCTGTGTGTAGTGATGGTACTTACTTGACTTTATTAGTTTGCAGAGGAAAATAAGAGCCTACCCAAAGTTGCTGACTGAAAGGGTAACTGATTTGTTTTTCCCCCTTGTGCTGGGTTTAGTAGCAAGAAAAAGAAGTCACAGGCTGGAAGTCACTGCCCTCGTGCAATGGAAAGAGAGCAAGAGCGATGAGTCTGCAAGCGTTGTTGATGTGACAGGCAGAAGGCGCCCATCTGGGAGCGGAACCGCCACCACTCTCAATGAGATAAGTGTCTTCTTTGGTGATCGCTCTGCTCAAGGCCCATCTTGCTCTCGGTAGGGACGCCTGCAAGCTGGGGCTGGGTTTGTAAGAAAAGGTTCCTGACTAGTTGTGGTTACAAGGGAGACGTATGTCCCATTTTCACTTTCAGGGGCTGCTCATGTCTCTGGCCAGGACCAGTGTGTCCTCCGCAGCATATTAGATTCAGGGGATGACTCCAGCTGGTGAGTTTCTTGACTCCTCCCACGTTTTCTCTCTCTCTCCTCTAATGTGTTGGCCAACACACACTCTCTGTCTGTCTCTACTCTCTGTCCTTGCCTCTTCTTGTGCTGTCTTCCTTCAGAGGGACACGGGCAGGTGTGTTAGGTATGCATCCCCACAGGCTAGGTCTTGTGAGCTATGAACCGTAGGGGACCGAAATGATGCAGGGCAGTGGGCGCTAGAGTGAAGCGGTGACTGTGGGTGTTGACTGAGTCTCTGCTCTAGTGGGGCTGATGTGGGAGGCAGGGATGAGGGCAAGATTTCACGCACCAATTGAATTTTTGTAGTGAGGGCTCTTGCTTGGCTTATTTGCTGCACTTGTAGAGGAATTGTCCATGAGCAGCAGCCGGAGGAGAAATTGGCAGACGTGGGCCTGAGGAGCCTGGATATTCTTCTAAGGAGACATGAACAGTCCTCAGCTTTCTGCCTCGTGCATAACTGGCTGTGGGTAAGTGGTCAGTGCTTGGAATTCTCATCTGTACTTTCTGTGATTTTCTTCACACTTTGTTTGCTTCCTTGTTGGGTGTGGGGCTCTTTGGGATTAAGGCTGGGGAAAGGACCAGAGTCACAATTGCTAACTTTCACTGGGGAAATAAGCACCTTGACTTTGACAATAAGCCAAAAATCAAGATAAACCCATTTGAAAACAAGGCCAAACAAGCCAATCCCTAAGAACCCCAACACTCAATGACTAGATCTCCCTGGCGTGCAGTCTGGGACTGTGGTGGGCCCGCTGTGCCCCTCAACTAGCCGTCCCCTTTGCTCCTCCTTGTCCGTGCTTGCTGGAAGCCAAAGCTACAAGAAGCAATAAGTTACAAGGCAAAAGAAGCACAATTTCTGTGTGTTTTCCCACAGGTTTGGTGTGTCTGACCAGAGTCATCTGTGCAGGTGACTATTTCAGGTGTTGTCGCAGGGGTGCTTTCTACTTGTAGTCATAAAGGCGTGATGGGAGGAGGTTCAGGGCAGAACCCCACCATGTGGGAGAGGCAAAAGAAGCGGCTACCCAACATTGCCAATTGAGATGGTGACTGACTTGTTTTTCCGCTGGATTTAGTACCAAGGAAAGAAGTGACAAGTCAGAGTCTACTGCCCCATACGATGGAAAGTGAGCGAGAGTGATGGGACTGGGAATTATTGATGCCTTGAAAGCCGTCCAACTGGGAATGGAAGAGTCATCACTGTCAATGAGATAAGTGTCTGTTTTGGTGATTGCTCTGCTCATGGCCCACCTTGCTCCTGAAAGGGATGCCCGTTTGCTGAGGCTGTGTTTGTAAGAAAGGTTCCTGCCTAGCTGTGGTTTTGAGAGAGAGAGAAGATTCCCATTTTTAGGGGCTGCTCAGTTTTCTGGCCAGGAGCAGTGTGTCCTACGCAGCAGAAGGTTGCATCTAGGAGAATGAGTCCAAGTGGTGAATTGCTTGCCTTTCTCTCGTGGTTCTCTCTCTCTCCTCTAGTGTGTTGGCCAACACTCTTTCTCAATCTGTCCTTGCTTTTCCTTTGTGCTGTCTCCCTTCTTAGGATATCGGCAGGCTTAGCTAGGTGTGCACCCCACAGGTTGTGTCTTGGGAGCCATAAAGAAGTAGGAGGGACGAAAATCATGCGGGGCAGTCGGTAGACTGGAGCGAAGGACTGTTGGTGTTGTGGGGCAAAGACAGATCGAAAGCGACGCAGGGAAGAGGGGCTTAATTGGGCTCTATGTAGTGCAGAAGTTCTCAACTGGGGTTTAGGTCCCGTCAGGGGGCTGCAAGGTTGTTATTTGGGGGGTTCTGAAATGTCATCCTCCATACTAAACATCACTTTGCTTCCAGCATTTATAATGGTGTTGAATATACAAAAAGTGTTTTTAATTTATAAGGGGAGGGTCACACTCAGAAGCCTTCTATGTAAAAGGGATCATCAGTACAAAAGGTTGAGAACCACTGGTGTAGTGATAGTTCTTGCTTGCCTTTATTAGTTTGCAGCGGAATTGTGCAGGAGTCTCAGCTGGAGAAGAAGCTGTCAGAAGTGGACCTGAACTGCCTGGACATCCTTCTAAGGAGACATGAACAGTCCTCAGCTTTCTACATTCTGGATAACTGGCTATGAGTAAGAAGTCAGTGTTTTCAATTCCTTATCTGTACTCACTCTTGTTTCCCTTCATAGGTCGTGTAGCTTCCTCGTTGGGTACGAGGCTCTTTGGGGATTAAGGCTGGGAAGGGACAAAGAGTCTCCTGAGCAAAGTGACTATTTTAGGTGCAGTTAAAATGGGTCCCTTCTAGTTGCAGCTGTAAAGTAGTAATGGGAGATGGGTTGAGGGCGGAGCTGTGGATACGGAGATGTGAAATGAAGAGACTACGTGACATTGCAGACGGAGATGGTAATTATATTTTTTTCTTCCTTTACTTCCTTGGTACTAAACCCAGCAGTCACACATCAGAGCCTACTGTCCTCATGCGATGGAAAGTGAGTGAGAGCAGCGAGCCTGTGAGCATTGTTCATGCCAGGCAACAGCCGCCAATGTGGGGTCGAGCAGACGCCACTGTCAGTGAGATAAATGTCTGTTTTGCTGAGGGTTCTGCTCACGGCCCATACTCAGTTTCTTGACTTTCTCTGTGTTTCTCTCTCTCTCTCTTCTCTAGTGTGTTGGCCAACAATCTGTCTCTGTCCTTGCCTCTCCTTGTGCTGTCTCCTTCATAGGACACGGGCAGGAGTGCTAGGTGTTCATCCCCACAGGCTGTGTCTCAGGAGCTATGAAGTAGGAGGGGATGAAAATCATGCAGGGTAGTGGGCGCTAGAGTGGAGCGGTGACCGTCAGTGTTGACTCAGTCTCTGTTCATCTAGTCGGGCTGATGTAGATGAGATGGGAGAGGGAGGCAGGGATGAGTGCATTCATAGAGCTCTGTGTAGTGACAGTTCTTGCTTGGCTTTATTAGTTTGCAGAGGAATCGTCCAGGAGCCCCAGCTGGATGAGAATGTCAGAAGTGGACCTGAGCAGCCTGGACATCCTTCTAAGGAAACAAGAATAGTCCTCAGGTTTCTGCCTTCTGCATAACTGGCTGTGAGTAAGGGCTCAGTGCTTTGAACTCAGTCATCTGTACTCACTGTAGTATTCTTTATTGACCGTGTGGTTTCTTGTTGGGTACAGGGCTCTGTGGGATTAAGGGTGAGGGGCCAGAGTCTGCTGTGCAGAGTGACTCTGTTGGGTGGTGTTGTAAGAGGTGCTTTGTACTTTTAGTCCTAAAGGTGTAATGGGTAGAGGGCGGAATCCCGCCGTGCGTGAGAGGGGAAAAGAAGAGCCTAAGAGACATTTCTGACTGAGACGGTAGCTTACTTGTTTTATCCCCTGGTTTTAGTACCAAGGAAAAAGACATCACATGTCAAAGTCTACTGCCCTTATGAGTGAGAGTGACGAGAATGCGAGCATTGTTGGTGCCAGGCAGGAGCCGTCCATCTGGGAGCAGAACAGCTGCTACTATCACTGAGATAAGTATCTGTTTTGCTGAGGGTTCTGCTCACGGCCCACCTGGCTACAGGTAGAGACACCCCGTTAGGTGGAGTGGGTTTGTAAGAAAAGGTTCTGACTAGCTGTGGTTTTGAGGGAGACACGGTCCCCATTTTCAGGGCTGATTTCTGGCCAGGATCGGTGTGTCCTCGGCAGGAGAAGGTTAGATCCATGAGGGATGACTCCAGGTGGTGAGTTGCTTGCCTTCCTCCTCTGTTTCTCTCTCTGTCTTCTACTCTACTGTGTTGGCCAACACTCTCTCTCTCTCTCTCTCTCTCTCTCTCTCTCTCTCTCTCTCGGCTGTCTCCTTCATAGGGCACGGGCAGGAGTGCTATGTGTGCATCCTCAGGCTAGGTCTCGGGAGCTGAACAAGTAGGAGGGGACGAAAATCATGCATCGTAGTGGGCGCTAGAGTGGAGGGGTGACTGTGGATGTTGACTGTCTCTTTTCAAGTGGGCCTGATGTAGATAGGCAGGGATGAGGGCAAGATTACCTGCACCAGTTGAATTTTGTGTAGTGATGGCTCTTGCTTCGCTCATTTCCTGTGCTTGCAGAGGAATTGTCCAGGAGCTGCAGCTGAAGGAGAAAGTGGCAGACGCGGACCTGAGGAGCCTGGACATCCTTCTAAGCAGACATGAATGGTCCTCAGATTTCTGCCTCCCGCACAACTGGCTGAGAGTAAGCGGTCAGTGCTTGGAATCCCTCATCTGTACTGGCTCCGGTTTTGTTCAGAGGCTCTGAATTTCTTCATTGGACATGGTGCTCTGTGGATTCAGACGAGGCAAAGGCACAAGTCTTCTGTGCAAAGTGAGTATCTTGGATGTAGGTGCAGTGGGCTGCTTTTTAGCTGTAGTGCTAAAGCTGCTGTGGGAGGAGGGTTGAGGGCGGAGCCCTGAGGTGTGGTAGATGGGAGAAGAAGAACCTATGCACGTTGCAGACTGAGATGCTAACTGATTTGTTTTTCCCCCTAGTGCTGGGTTTAGTACCAAGTGGAGAATCAGAGTCCACTCCGCACATGCCATGGAAAGGAGCAGAGCTGGGAGATTCTAAGCATTGTTGATGCCAGGAAGAGCCATCCAGCTGGGAGTGGAGCAAGGACCACTGTCAGTGAGATAAGTGTCTTGTTAGGTGAAGGCTCTGCTGTGGTTACAAGGAGACAAGGTCCCTATTTTCAGGGGCTGCTCAGTGCTCTGGCCAGTACAGGTGTGTCCTCTGCAGCGGAAGGTTGGATCCAGGAGGATGACTCCAGGTGACAAGTTGCTTGCCTGCCTTCCTCCCGTGTTTCTCATTTTCTCTCTCTGTCTCTTTAGTGTGTTGGCCAACACTCTCTTAATCTGTCCTGTCCTTTCCTTGTGCCATCTCCCTTCTTAGGACACAGGCAGGCCTGTGAGGTGTGCATCTCCACAGGTTAGGTCTTGAAAGCCCTGGAGTAGTAGGAGGGGACGAAAACCATGCGGGGTAGTGGGTGCGAGAGTGGAGCAGTGACTGTCAGTGTTGAATCGGTCTCTGTTCAAGTGGGGCTGATGTAGATGGGTGGAAGAGGGAGGCAGGATTGAGGGCAACATTTCAAGCACCATTAGAACTGTGTGTAGAGATGGCGCATGCTTGGCTTTTGCAGCTGCATTTCCAGAGGAATTGTCCAGGAGCTTGAGCCGGAGGAGAAACTGGCAGAGGTGGATCTGAGCAGCTTGGACATGGTTCTAACCAGACAGGAACAGTCCTCAGCTTGCCTTCTGAACACCTGGCTGTGAGTAAGCGGTCAGTGCTTTCAATTCCTTATCTGTACTCGCTGTAGTTTACTTCACAGGCCTTGTGCTTCCTCCTTGGGTACCGGGCACAGTGGTATTAAGGCTGGGGAAGGGACAGGAGTCTCCTGAGCAAAGTGACTATTTTGGGTGCAGTTACAATGGATCCCTTCTAGTTGCAGATGTATAGTAGTAATAGAAGATGGTTTGATGGTGGAGCCGTGGGATATGGGAGATGAAGAGACTACGTGACATTGCAGATGGAGATGCTAATTTGTTTGTTTTTCTCCTCTGCTGGGTTTAGTACCAGGAAAAATAAGTCACATGTCAGAGTCTACTGCCTCATGCAATGGAAAGTGAGTGAGAGCAGCGAGCCTCTGAGCATTGTTCATGCCAGGCAAGAGCACGTTCATTTGGGAGCCAAGCAGATGCCACTGTCAGTGAGAAGTGTCTGTTTTGCTGAGGGTTCTATTATCAGCCAATCTGACTCAGGTACAGACACCCTGTTAGCTGGGGCTGGTTTGTCAGAAGAGTTTCCTGACTAGCTGGGGAGACAAGGTCCCCATTTTCAGGGGCTTGTCATTGCTCTGTTCACAAGCAGTGTGTCCTCCGCAGGAGAAGGTTGGATCCAGGAGGATGACTCCCAGATGGTGAGTTACTTGCCTTTCTCCTGTGTTTCTCTCTCTCTTCTCTAGTGTGTTGGGCACTCTTTTTCTCTCTCTCTGTCTCTGTCCTTGCCTCTCCTTGTGCCGTCTCCTTCATAGAACAGGGGCAGGAGTGCTAGGTGTGCATCCCCACAGGCTTGGTCTCGGGAGCTATGAACAAGTAGGAGGGGATGAAAATCATGCAGGATAGTGGGCGCCAGGAGTGAGGCAGTGTCTGTGGATGTTGACTCAGTCTCTGTTCATTGAGTCTGGCGGATATAGATGGAATGGGAGAGGAGGCAGGGATGAGGACATTCATAGAGCTCTGTGTAATGATGGTCCTTGCTTGGCTTTATTAGTTTGCAGAGGAATTGTCCAGGAGCTGACCCTCGCCGGAGGAGAATATGCAGAAGTGGATCTGAGAAGCCTGACATCCTTCAAGGAGACATGAATAGTCCTCGTGTTTCTGCATAACTGGCTGTTCCTCATCTGTACTTGCTAGTAGTTTTCTTCACAGGCCTGTGCTTCCTCCTTGGGTATGGGGCTCTGTGGCTGGGAGGGCCCAGAATCTGCTCTGCAGAGTGACTATGTTGGGTGCCATTAAGAGGGCCAATGCAGAGAGGAGAAAAGGGCCTGAACCCTGATTACAGAGACGGCCACGCTTTCTTTAGTAAAATCTCCTCCTTCTTTTTACTCTCTGTGTGGGTGGGGCGGGAAGTCCCAATGTGAAAAGATCTGGAAATGACAGGTAAGGGAGGGATCCTGCTGAGTGTCTCCTTCCGATCAATCCTCCATCTCTCAGCGACACCCTTCCGGACTTACCTTCCTACCTCACCAAGAAAAATAACTTTGTGCTCCCTAACCAGAAACCAGGAGAAGGTAGTCTTTTTTTTTTTTTTACCAGAAAGGACCTCTTCCTTGTGACGCAGTCCTGTTAGTAGGGTTAGGTGCACCCACGTGCTGGCTCCGAATACCACCGCATGTGATTACAACACCTGAACATCAACACATTTCAGAAAGGACCGCCACATCAATCCCTTCGACGTAGCCCTAGGAATCTCCTCTGTCTATCTCCAAAGAGAGACAAGGCCTGGAATTTGGACACAGCTGAGGGAGCTGTCCGAATCTCTACAGTCGAACACTCATCAGTGCGACGTGTGTCTTTCTTGTGCACAAGAAAACAAAGGGTCAAAGTTGTGGTTGGTTGAGTGGGTGTAAATTGGGCAGGGCAAAAGGACTTGGAAGGATGAGGTGGAAGTGAGGGTGTGAAAGGAGCCCCCACCTCACCTGTTCATTTCTAGACGGTGTGACATTTGCATGGTTGGGCCATTTCTTGGCTTTTTGAGAAAAGGGGCGAATTTTCCATGCTTCCACCATCCCCTTACAGCTGCCCCTTCGCCACACTATGTTGCATCTGACCTGATAGGTGCAAGTAAGATTTCACTTCAAATCTCAAAGTCCAGTAGAAATAATTGTGGGGGAATTTCCTGTCACTAAGAGAAACAGAAGCTCAAGCCTTCTCAAGGGGTGGGGTGTTGCTCAGCCACAGGCACAAAAAGGCTCCCCTAGTTTAAGCGTGCGAGGGATAAGACGTTACAGCCTCGTTACAGGGCAGTCATTTTGCCGGGCATGTCAAAGTGACCTGTGGTTTAATTTGTTTGGCAAGGAGACCCAAACCTTCCTTACAGGGTGGCTCCTTAAGCCAGGGGCGCTTCGAATGGGGCAGAGAGAAAAGCTGTAAAGGAGAGACCTCCGTTCCCTCAGGAGAGCGTAGTCTCATTGCCCAGCAAGTGCCAGCAGCCCAAGAGGAGCTAGAAAGGGGAGACCTGCACCCTTCTCACAGGGATTGGTCAGTGGCAAAGAGCATTCTAAAGGCTAGGTCCTAAGGAGCTCAAAGCCACAGAGACCTTGTGGTGATCTGCGTGTAATGTAATATCTCATTGTAAGGTGATGTGGCCAGCAAGAGTTAATTAACTCACAAACTGACCTTGACCTGTGGCCAAACTTTAAAGACTGGTTAGGAAGATCTGTAAAGGAATTAGAGGTTTGAAATGCAGCCTGCATTGTTAGAGATAGAAGGGTAAATGTTAGCTCAGGTCTTGTCTATTGCTATAGCTGTGATTCAAAGATCAAAAAAGCAAAATAGGAAGACACTGGAGTGAGATAGCGTTATTGTCTATATCGGGGATGGCAACCTTTCACAAGTGGTGTGCTGAGCCTTCATTTATTCACTCTAAAATTTATTACTGGCACGCGAAACCTTAATGTTTTTCAGAAGGTCTCTTAATATATAGACATAGAAACTAATGTAACTAGTGTTGTATTGTAAAATAAACAAGGTTTTCAAAATGTTTAAGTAGCTTCATTTAAAATTAAATTAAAATATTGATCTTACACCGCTGGCCTGCTCAACCCGCTGCTGGTCTGGGGTTCTGTTCCACTAGGCCGCCAGCAGCCTGTGCGGGGCCCTGCCCACAGACAGAGGGTAGCTACCTTCTCCCTGGTTCTGGCCCATTCTCTTGCTCTCTCTGCACTGAGCTGAGGGTGGGAGTGGACGGAGCACAGGGCTGGGGCTGAAGGGTCTGGCCCAGGAGCTAGAATGAGGGAGGGGGCTCAGGGTTGGGGCAGGAGGTCTGGGTGTGGGGGCACTTACCTGGGCAGCTCCCATTTGGTGTGAGGGGTGCAGGTGGGAATGTGAGTGGGGGTGCAGGAGCTCCCGTTTGGTGCTCGGGGTGGGGATGTGCAGGGGTGCAAGATTCAGGGCAGAGGACTGGGGCCATGTGAGGGGAGTGCAGGTGTCAGGGCCGGGGGGCTGGGGAGGTGTGGGGGTGCCACAGTCAGGGCTGGGGTCGGGGGGGGGGGTGAAGGAGTCAACAGAGGGCTGGGTGTGTAAGACGGAGGTACAGGGCTCAGGGCAGGGGCCTGTGTGTGTGTGTGTGGGGGGGTGTCAGGGCTCAGGGCAGAGGGCCTGGGTGACTGCCCCCCTCAGAACCTCCAACCCCCTCTGCTCCTTGTCCCCTGCCTACTCCCTCCTGGGACCCCTGCCCCTAACTGCCTCCCAGAACCCTATCCCCTACCTAAGCCTCCCTGTTCTTGTCCCCTGACTGCCCCCCTAGGAGCCTACCCCCTACCTGTCCCCTGACTGCCCCAACCCTTATCCGCACCCCAAGACAGACCCCTGGACTCCCACGCCCCATCCAACCACTCCCACCCCGACCCGACCCCCAGCACTCCCGACCTGTACACCCCTCCCCTGCTCCCTGCCTGCTGCAACCCCTCCACACCCCCGCCTCCTGACAACCCCCTCCTGACTCATCCAACCCCCCAGCTCCTTGTCCCTGACCACCTCCTCCAGAGACCCCCACCCTAACTGTCCCCTGACCCTATCCACCCCCACTCCCTGACAGACCCAGGAATTCCCATACCCCATCCACCCCTGCTCCCTGTCTGCTGCCTCCAGAGTCCCCACCCCTAGCCACCTCCCAGGATCCCACCCCTATCCAACCAACCCTGCTCCCTGTCCCCTGACTACCCCCACCCCTTACCAAAGCCCCCAGCCCCAGATCCTTACCATGAGCTGCAAGCAGAGCCAGCCTATGCTGCCCCATGGGAGTGCACAACCCTGCCCCTCAGAGTGCTGCATGCACGGGGGCAGGCTCTGGATCAGTGGGGAGTGTCTTTGCCTCCTGCAGATCCAAACACTGCCCCCACAGGGCACGCAGCCCTGGACCCAGAGCTCTGTGTGGGAGGCAGGATCCGGGAGGGCTGGGGCTTGCTGCGCATTAGGCCCGGTGCTCTAGCCCGGGAGTGCGGACCCTGCGGCTGCTGCGCTGGCAGGATTTTAATGGCACCCTGAGTCCCGGCAGGCAGCCGTGTGCCATTGAAAATCGGCTCCCTTGACGTCTTTGGCACGTGGCTGCTGGAGGTTGCTGACCCTTGACCTAGTGTCTCTGTGGCTCCATGATGGAAATAATTAGTGAGACGTGGTGGCCATGTGGGTAATGCACAGAGCAGTTCCTGCATGGAGCTACAGTGACACTGTGGCCATGTGTAATGGAGCAGTTCCTGCATGGAGCAACAGTGACACCGTGTGGCCATGCAGATAATGCACAGAGCAGTTTCTGCATGGAGCAACAGTGACACCGTGTGGCCACGCAGGGTATTGCACAGAGCAGTTTCTGCATGGAGCAACAGTGACACTGTGTGTACGCAGGGTATTGCACAGAGCATTTATGTCAGAGGAACAGTGACACCATTATCCCTCGCGTGGGCACATGGTGTCACTGTAGCTCCATGAAGGAAATGCTCTGTGCATTACCTTGTGGCCACATGGTATCACTATTCCTCCATGAGAAATGCTCTGTGCATTAATACTCTACGTGGCCACATGGCGTCACTCGTTGCCTCAGCAAGAACTGTTCTGTGCATTACCTCACGTGGGCCACACGGTGTCAATGGTCCTCTGAAAGAAATGCTCTGTGCATTACCCTCGTGGGCCACACGGCGTCACTAGTCCTCCGTGAGAAATGCCTGTGCATTACCTTCATGGGCCACATGGTTTCACTGTTGTCTACGCAGGAACTGTTCTGAGCATTGTCTCGTACACACGGTGTCACTGGGTAGCTCCAGTGCACAGGAACCGGTTTCAGGATTGCCTGCGTGGCCACATGGTGTCACTGGTTCCTCTGAGATACAAATGCTCTGTGCATTACCTCAGTGTGGCCACCTGATGTCACTCGTTGCTCCATGGCAGGAACTACTCTGTGCATTACCTTGCGTAAGCCACATGGTGTCACTGTTCCTCCTGAGAGAAAATGCTCGTTGCCATTACAATGCATGGCCACACGATGTCACTCGGAGCTACATGCAGGAACTGTTCTATGCATTACTCTGCGTGGCGTACACACGATGTCTCTGTAGCTCCATGCAGGAACTGTTCTGTGCATTACTCTGCGTGGCCACATGGTGTCACTGTTCCTCTGAAATATTCTGTGCATTACCCTCCATGGCCAGCAGAAGCAGTGTCTCTGGTTACTCCGTGAGATATGGTCTGTGCATTACCCTTCGTGGCTGCTATGGAAGTCACTGTAGTCTCCACGCAGGAACTGCTCTGTGTATTAAAAGAAGCAGCAAGCTGCAAGGTAAAATAAGCAAGAAGCCAGCAGCCAAAACACTAGCCAACAGAGCACCCTAGCCAATTAAGCCAAAAATCAATCTCAGCTTCTCCGTTTTTCCATGTGTTTGGAGTGTCTGATGCTTTGTGCATTACTGTGACAGGTCACCATGAGTGCCACAGTTGGCCTGAGGGAAATGCTTTCTTATCACCTGTCCCTTCATAAGGGAAACGGGTTGTGTATTACTTGGAGTGCTCCACCCAGTGTCACTGTTGCTCTAGGAGGAAAATGCCTCTCTGCATTCCCCCATCTGGCATCACTGTTGCTCCATTAGGAAATGCTTATCTGTCGTGGCCACTCTTGTCCCTGTGCATGGTCCCTGGGGAACCCCCTTCAGTGAGACAGCCTTGTCAGGGTTCCACTCTCTTGGGTGTTCAGCCCTCCATCTCCTGGAACTGGCACCACTCTGAGCCTTTTAGTGCACACCTGCCTCTTGCTATGGCTCTGTGGAATCCACTTGCTCTGGACTGCCAGGGCCTCCTCACCCCCGAAGGGGGTTGATGCAACCCTGTTCTCTTAGCCCGGAGGACACTTCAGCTGGAAGGTGAATACAGGGAGGGTTTGGCTGAGCTTTTGAACTCAACATAGGAAACTCTCAGAGCCTTAGCCTGGCCTCCCTCAGCACAGCACATCCAAGTCTCCCTGCATCCAGGGGCTCTGTCTAATCTCTGCCCTCCAGTCCTGAACTCCCTGCCTTCCCAGCTGGGCATTTGATATCAAGTGGCCCCAAGGCCCTGCCTCCTGTCCATTGTCTTCTCTCTAGGTAAACAGGGTCACCTGGGCCTCCTCTCCTCTCCCCTCCAGCCCCCACTGGCTGGAACTGGCTGTTGGGCTGTGGAGAGGACCCCAGTGACCTAATATTGTCTTCCTAGTGAAGCTAGAACTGGTTGGGACTCCTGAGCTGGGCCTCTGGGTTACAGTCGCTGGGGGTCACATCCATTCCTCCAGGCCATCAGTTGTGGCCTCAAGTTCCCTCGCTGGTCCTCTGCACAACAAAACTCCTCTGGCATTCTGTCTCACCTCAACACAGTAACACCCAGGGAAACTGAGTCACACGCCGCCTGCATGCAAACCATTGGAAAAACAAGGAGCCAAACCAGAAAATCTCCCACTTTGTTGGCATTAACTTATCACTCAACGGTGCTGTCTGGCTGTGGCAACCGAGACATGTGCTGCAGGAAGGGCTATTTCAATGAGACTCCTGTCCTACATCCTGTGTGGGATGTCAGCACTACTCTGAGCTCGCCGGTACGTGCTGCACAGCGCCATCCAGAACGTGGGGTGGTGAAAGCCATCCCGCCATGTCCTCTGGGGGAAGCTCACCATCGACCCTTCCGCCATCCTCAGGCACGGTGACAGCCACAACTGTGACCCAACATCGTGATGGATAACGGAAAAGAAGATTCTCATGGTGGACGCTATGGTGCCGTCTCGACACTGGCAGTACCAGGTAGAGTAATCTGAGAACACCGGGTCAGGAAAAATAACCCACTTCCTTCCTTTCCTTGACAACCGAAGGGATCTTTCACCCCACCCATGTACTTAGTATTGGTATAGTGCAAGGGCTCAGCAACCTGTGGCATGTGAGCAGATCTTTAATGGCACACTGCTGCCCGGCCGGAGTCCCAAGGACATAAAGCCAGTGGAGGGGGCAGAGCCTGCACTCCCTGAGAGAGGAGCCACCTCAGTGGCCTGGCCATGGGCTCCTGCGTCCCCTCACCTGGCGTGCAGGAGGCCCTATTCTCGGGGCGTGGAGGGGCCAGCTCACCTGAGTTTTCACCTTGGTATAGTTGGCTGGGCGGTGGATTGGCAGCGCGCCTGGGAAGCAGGTTTGCTGTTGGACCTGGACCCGACTTCGACAGCAGTGAAGGGGGAGCAGGGATGGTGGAGGTGTGGGAGAGGCTGGGCAGCAGCAGCGACAGCTGCTGAGCGTCCCTGGGGAGGAGGGCGCCAGCTGCAGCCATGGCTCGGTACCTGCTGGGCTTCATGAGCTGAGGAGCAGAGAGCCTGTAGTGGCTCCGGGTGGTGCTGAGCATGGGCGCAGGTGTGGGCGTAGTGAATTGGTGGTGGCCAGAGAGCCCTGGGTGAGGAGCTCGTGATACTGGCGGGGTTATGTGTCGCCAGGGGCAGCTCCTCCAGACACAGCCAGAAGGGACTTCTCTGCCGTGAGGCGCTAGCTTGCGCTTGTGCAGTGTGCCATGGGCTCCGAAAGTGGGTGAGCTGGCTGGGGGCCGCAGGAGTGAGGGGAGCCCTGTTCCTGAGTCTCACTCCACCCAACCCCGCCCAGAGCCCCGCAAGACACACACTCCAGCCCCGCCCTGACCTGACACACACCCAGCCCCGCCCTGACTCCCCACACCCAACCAGCCCTCTGCCCAGAGTCCCGCACACACACCAGGCCTGTGCTCTGCACGACTTCAGGCCCCCTCTCCCTGAGCCCCTCATACACACCCAGCCTCTGCCTGACTGGCTTCACTCCCACCCATGACCCCAGCCCCGACTCCTGGCACCCCCTCACATCCCCATTCACCCCCACCTCAGCACCAAATGGGAGCTCCTGCACACACCCTTACACACATTCCTGCCTACACCACACCAAAATGGAAGCTGCCCAGGTAAGTGCCCTCCCACACCCAAACCTCCTGCCCCAATCCTTAGCCCCCTCCTCATTTTATCTCCCTGGCCAGACCTTCAATTCTCATCCTGTGCTCAGTGTATTCTGCACTCCAGCTCAGTGCAGAGGAAGAGAATGGGCCAGAACCAGGAGAAGGAAGCACCGCTGTATGTGGGGAGGACCAGGACTTCCAGACTGGCAGCGAGCTGGCGGGTCTGGCAGCAGGGATGGCCAGCTGGCAGGAGCCTCGTGAGATGGAACCCTGGAGCGCAGTGGGCTGAGCTGCTCAGCCTGCTGCGGGTCTAGGTCCGCCAGTGGCCCCACCCAGACAGCTGCTGGTCTGCGGACTTGGCTGCCTGACCATTGCCAGCCGGGTCCCACTCACAGGCCTGCTCAGCCCATTGCTGGCCTAGGTGAAAAGAACCCCAGACTAGAAGTGGGTTGAGCGCTGAATGGCGTAAGATCAACATTTTAATTTAATTTAAAATTGCTTCTCTAAACATTTTGAAAACCTTGTTTATATTATTTATCCAAACTATTGTTGTATTGTAAAAGAGAGACTTATAGAGACTCTTCTAAAACATGAAAAAGTATTACCAGCACTCGAACCTTAAATTAAATGAAGACTCGCACAATTACTGCTGGAAAGGTTGCTGACCCCAGGTATAACTGTCAATGACTTGGACTCTGATACCCTATGGGTGGTGTACCTGAGATCACTTCAACGCACTGTGTTTTAAAAATGGTTCATGACCCAATCTGGGCCTATGGCGATTGTGTTATGTGCGTATCTTATGAACCTTGTAACCTATTGACTTGTAATCCCCTCAGAACCTAAGCCTGACCGCAGCTGTACAGTGCCTTCCTTCTAATGTTTAAAATCATACTTACACAGTTACCTTCTACACTTACTGGCTATTTAACATTTTTATTGAAGTTATTTTAATTAAAACAGACAAAATGTAGATATGGCTGCTGGGGACGCACTTGGCATAATCCAGGTAACCTGGGTATGATGGAAGGCCATGAGAGCTGATGAAGTCCCCTGCTCTGAGCTATAGTGTACCAACTCATGCTCTGACCCCGAGTTGCTCTTGGTGAAAGGGGCTACTCCTTCAGAAGAAAGAAACTAGTAAGAACTGGTTAGTAGCCAGGCAGACTTGGTTCTGGGTGGGTAATGTTATGTTACAAAACATTGCAATGCCACTGTTTTGCAAAGCATAAAAGGTAAGGTGAGTCTTTTGTTCTCAGACGGTTTTGATTTGAGCCCTGTGTGGCTCCTGATGCCCATTTGAGGATCTCAAATAAAGTTCTGTTTGCTCTCCATCCTGGTGTGTCCTTTGCGGTGGTACACCGGGCAACGAACTCAACCACTGCACCTCCTGGGGCAATTGAGTGCCGGGCAACAGTTTGGCAAGCCAGATGACAATTACTTAGGGTGTTATTGTAAGTTACTATAAAAAGGGCTGCACTAGCTGGAGCTGAACGTGTATCATTGCCAACTCTCCCCACACATGCTCCAGGTACTGGCTCCATGACTTGGGATGAAATAAGAAAAGGGATGGCATACCAGAGAGGGACCTAGAGGGTTTCAGAGCTGACAAGCCAGGGCAGGAGACATGCTCCCAGGTATGATGGTGATGGGGCCCATTAAGGTATTCCGATAGAAAAGGCAGGGGCAAAGCACGTGGTGGGCACAGCTGAGGCTGAACATTAACTGCCAGGGGTGAGGTGAGGGCACACAAATCATCCCCCCGGCCTCTTGCAGACTGCATCACCTGAGCAGGAGGCCTTCTATGGCTGGCCCTGGTTAGGGGGCAACCTTGAGCGCCACGCCAGGGACCCGCCTCACCCTGGCTGAGGGCCTCACCCGCAGCGGGCAGCCGCAGAGAGCCGGGCTGGGCAGTGCCGCCCTGCTGGGCCCAGAACCTGATCTGCTGCCTGGTGTGTCGCCTCCTGCATTGGAGCAGTGGACTGCGGGGCTCCCTGCCTCTCCAGAGGAGAAGACCATTGTACTCCACATGGGCCAGTGCCCTGGGCGCAGTCTCTAGCCCCACACGTGGGGGGGAATATTTAGCTCCCTGGGGCAGTGTCCGGTGTCCTGCCCCAGCTGCCGCAGGAAAGTGACCTGGGGCCCCACCATTTGGGCAAAGACTTTCCAGGGGGAGTTTCTACCCAGCTCAGGTAGCGAGGCGTAGCGATCAGCGGTGCTACTGAGCAGCGCGCTGGCAAGTGGTCTGGCAGCGCTCACGCAGTCCCAACCCAGGCGGCCGCCGCCGAATCCGTCGGGTGAGCCGGTGACTCTGTGTCCGCAGGGCAGGGCCAGGCTGGGCCTGCCGGAGCGGCTGCACCCATCCTGGCGCACTTTCGGACCGAAGTGACATGCACCACAGTGCTGGTGGAGGGAGTCACAGCGCTGGGTAGTCCCGCCTGCCTACTGATTACGGACTTCGGGGCAGCTGAGCAAGGTAAAGTGGATTGAGACTCCCGAGTCGGGGTGGGGGAGGCAGAGGTGTGAAATGAAAACAGGCGGGGTCTGAAAACTGGGAGTGGGGGAGGGGCTGGTGGAAATGGGGTCAGGGGAGGCAGAGGTGAAATGGGGATGGGGGCTGGAAAATCAGCCGGGGGAAGGTGGGCCAAAGGTGTAAATGGGGGTCAGGTGGGGGAGGGGCAGAGGGGTGTGAAATGGGGGCCGGGGGCAGACTGGGTTCAGTGCCAGTTTCCATACCTGCAGGTTTTGGCGGGTGTCTGAATGGGCACCACGGACACACACATTCATGTGCCTCACGTAGCCTGCCCAGGTTTTGACTTGGGTTTGTTGGATCTGCATGGTGCAAACTTGGAAAATAAGGATCAACAGTCTCACCCCACTTAGAGCTGTTGGAGTTCCAAAATGGGACCTGCATTGACTCCCCTGTAAACTAAACCCAGTTTAGATCTGGTAAAGCCACCACCCACAATGTACGTGTATTGGGACACAGTCCTTCCCTAAAAATCCTGGGGAGCCCAAGAGCCTGAAACCATGGAGTTCTTACACCTAGAGAATGAATCCCTTCTCCCCTCCCTTTCCCAGGAGAGATACCCCGGGATCTTGAAACTTTTTCATGTAGAGGGATGTCTCCTCTCTCTCTCCTCCCTTTCCCCGAGAATTCACCAAAGATCTCAACCAAGTCCTTAACACAGATTCAAACCTAAATTTCAACCCAAAGGGAAACAAACCATTTCCCTCCTCTCTCCTAGTGCTTAGGAGATACCTAATTTAAACTCCTGAATCAAACCTCCAGGAGGAACCTCACTTTCCCCTCCTCCCTGAATTTCACAAAGAGAAGGAATTAAAACTGTTCAAAGAAAGAAAACAATTATTAAAAGAACAAAAAAAAAAAAAGAGCATGACTATCAGCTGTCAGAGTATCAGGATGAAAAATACATGGGGTCTAACTTATCAATCTCTGAATCTCCTTCTTTCTCTGTGCAAATGCCAAAGTAACAGCAACAGAATCATGAATTTCCTTCAGCAAACACACAACTGTACTGTAGAAATCAAATTCATAAGACTTTAATCCATTTTCTCAATTAATACACACTGCCATTGATAGTAGGAACGACTCCAGGAGAACCAGACATGACTGGCCTCGCTAGATCCAAAGAGAGAGTATGAACACTTTGCACAAAAGAACACACAAAGGCTTCCTCCACAGAGATTTGAAATTATCTTGTCCCTGATTATCCTCTCTGTCAGTGTTCCTCAGGTACTGCATGTTAACCTGCTACAGGTAAAAGAGACTTAACTGTTAACTTTCTGTTTAGTGACACACGCCCCCAAATCGCAGAGCAGTGTGTCCACACTGGCGGTGATTTCCTTCTAGGAACTTTAAAATAAACACTAATAAAACACATGCACTATTACATATGCTACTAAGTATGTAAACAACAAGATATTTGACATTCAAGAACACTCTTTTTAACCATTTAGCAAGGGGTGTAGTGCTGAATAATAGTGTCCTTTGTAGGAACATGACAGGATGTGTTATGAATTTGCCCTCTGATGTAAGGATGGCACAGTAGGCCACTTAATAGAAAGAAGAGGTGACCTCTCTGAATACTGGTCCCCTCCAAAAACAAAGGGGTGTATTGTGAATTGCAGTCCTCTAGAAACAAGAAGTGTATCCATGAATAATGTCCCCAGAGAGACAAGGGTGTGGTTTCTAGTGAATTGTAGTCCCACCCGGAAACAAATGGTGTATCCTGAATAATGTCCCCCCACCCCGAAACAAAGGATGAGTCGTAAAACTTGAGTCCCTCCAGAAACAAAAGGGGTGTGTCCTGAATTCTAGTCCCAGCAGAAATAAAGGGTGTACCCTGAATACTGTCCCACCAGAAACAAGAGGTGAATCCTGAATAATGTCCTCCAAAAACAAAGGGTGTGTGTCGTGAATCTGCACTACCTCTAGAAACAACAAGAAGTGTATCCTGAATACTGTCTCCTCCAGAAACTGAGAGTGAGTCGTGAATTGTAGTCCTACCAGAAACAATAAAGGGTGAATCATGAATGAATCATGAATGTTTCCCAAAGTAACAAGAGAGGTGTATCCTGAATAATGTCCTCCAGAAACAAAGGGTGTGTTGTGAAATGCAGTCCCCAGAAACAAAGGTGAGAATCCTCCTCGTGAATTTGAGTGCCCCCAGAAACAAAGGAGAGGAATTAGGTGTCCTGAATTGTAGTCCAAACCAGAAACAAGGTGATCCCTAATAGTGTGCCCCCCAGAAACAAGAGTGTGTATCCTAAAGGAATATCCAGTCCTCCAGAAACAAAGGATGTGAGTCCTGAATTGTAGTCCCCAGAAACAAAGGGTGTGGTCCTGAATGGGCATAGTCCTCCAGAAACAAAGGGTGTGATCGTGTAGAATTGCAACTCACCCCTAGAAACAAGAAGTGTATCCTAAATACGTATCTCCCAGAAACAAGAGTGTGAAATCAGTGAATTTGGTAGCTCCTCAGAAACAAGAAGTGTAACCTGAATACTATCCCAGAAACAAAGCGTGAGTCGTGAATTGTAGTCCCACCAGAAACAAAGGCTTTATTCTGAATACTGTCCCTCCAGAAACAAAGGTGGTGGTGTTCGTGGAATTGTAGTCTCTCCAGAAACAAAAGAGCAGTGTTTCCTGGGAGATGCTGCATTTCCCCAGAAACAAGAGGTGTATCCTGAATCATAGTCCTCTCCAGAAACAAAGGGTGTATCGTGAATTGCAGTCCCCAGAAACCAACGGGTGTGTCTCTGAGTTGTAGTCCCCAGGGAAACAAAGGGGTGTATCCTGAATAATGTCCCCTCCAGAAACAAAAAAGGGTGTGTATCCTTAATAGTGTACCAGTCTCCCAGAAACAAGAGGTGTATCCTTCAAATACTGTCTCCCCAGGAAACAAGAGGTGAGTCAGGGTGGTCTGAATGCTGTCCCCTCCAAAGAAACAAAGGAGAGTCAGAATTGTGGGTAGTCCCCCAGAAACCAAGAGTGTGTCCTGAATTATCTCCCCAGAGAGCAAGAGGTGTGTCATGAATTTCAGTCTCCTCAGAAACAAGTGTAACCTGAATACTGTCCCAGAGGCAAGCGTGAGTCGTGGTGGAAGTCCTACCAGAAATGCAAACAAGGGGTTTATCCTGAATAATGTCCCCTACAAAAACAAAGGTTATGACCTGGAATTGTAGTCCCCCAGAAACAGAATGTGTGTCTGTGAATTGCAGTCCCCAGAAACAAGAGGTGTAATCTGAATAATGTCCCTCCAGAAACAAAGGGTGTGTTGTGAATTGTAGTCCCCAGAAACAAGAGAAGTGTATCCTAAATAATGTCTCCCCAGAGAACAAGAAGTGTGTCCTGGAATGTAGTCCCACCTGAAACAAATGGTGTATCCTGAAATAATGTCCCGACCCAGAAACAAAGGATGAGTCGTAAATTGGAGTCCCCAGAAACCAAGAGTGTGTCCTGAATTATAGTCCCAGCAGAAATAGCAAGGGTACTAGCCTGAATAATGTCCCCTACAAAAACAAAGGTTATGACCTGAATTGTAGTCCCCCAGAAACAGAATGTGTTGTGAATTGCAGTCCCCCTAGAAACAAGAAGTGTATCCTGAATAATGTCCCCTCCAAAAACAAAGGGTGTGTCGTGAATTGCACTACCTCTAGAAACAAGAAGTGTATCCTGAATACTGTCCCCTCCAGAAACCGAGGGTGAGTCGTGAATTGTAGTCCTACCAGAAACAAAGGGTGAATCATGAATGAATCATGAATGTTTCCCCCAGTAACAAGAGGTGTATCCTGAATAATGTCCCCTCCAGAAACAAAGGCTGTGTTGTGAAATGCAGTCCCCAGAAACAAAGGAGAGAATCGTGGAATTTGAGTCCCCAGAAACAAAGGGTGTGTCCTGAATTGTAGTCCTACCAGGAAACAAGGGTGTATTCTGAATAATGTCCTCCAGAAACAATGTAAATGTGGGTGTGTCCTGAGTTGTAGTCCCCAGAAAGGGGTGTATCCTGAATACGTCTCCCCAGAAACAAGAGGTGTATCCTGAACCATGTCCCCTCCAGAAACAAAGGGTGTGTCGTGAATTGCAGTCCCCCCAGAAACAAGAGGTGTATCCTGAATAGTGTCTCCCAGAAACAAGAGGTGTATCCTGAACAATGTCCTCCAGAAACCAAAGGCTGTGTCGTGAATTGCAGTCCCCAGAAAACAAGAGGTGTATCCTGAATAGTGTCTCCCAGAAACAAGAGGTGTATCCTGAATAATGTCCCCTCCAGAAACAAAAGGATACGCACTGAACTGTAGTCCCTGCAGAAACAAGAGGGTGTATCCTGAATAATGTCCCTCCAGAAACAAAGGATGTGACCTGAATTGTAGTCCCTGCAGAAACAAGGGTAGTCCTGAATAATGTCCCTCCAAAAACAAAGGTGTATTGTGAATTGCACTACCCCTAGAAACAAGAAGTGTATCCTAAATACTATCTCCTGAGAAACAAAGGGTGTGTCAGAAATGCAGTCCCCAGAAAGAAAGGGTGTGTCCTGAATTGTAGTCCTACCAGAAACAAGGGGTGTATTCCTGAATAGTGTCCTCCAGAAACCAAGGGTGAGTCGAATTGTAGTCCCTCCAGAAACAAAGGGTGAATCATGAATAGTGTCTCCCAGAAACAAGAGGTGTGTCCTGAATAATGTCCCTCCAGAAACAAAGGAGAGAGTATCCTGAATTGGAGTCCCCAGAAAAAGGGTGTGTCCTGAACTGTAGTCCCAGCAGAAACAAGAGGTGTATCCTGAATACTGTCTACCCCAGAAACAAAGGGTGTGTAGTGAAATGCAGTCTCCCCCCAGAAACAAAGGGTGAGTTGCAAATTGAGTCCCCAGAAACAAAGAGTGTGTCCTGAATTGTAGTCCCACCAGAAACAATGGGTGTATCCTGAATAGTGTCTCACCAGAAACAAAAGGTGTATCCTGAATAATGTCCCCTCGAGAAACAAAGGATGTGACCTGAATTGTAGTCCCCGCAGAAACAAGGGGTGGTCCTGAATAATGTCCCCTCCAAAAACAAAGGGTGTGTTGTGAATTGCACTACCCCTAGAAACAAGAGGTGTAACCTGAATACTGTCTCCCCAGAAACAAAGGGTGAGTCGTGAAATGCAGTCCCCAGAAACAAAGGGAAAGTCGTGAATTTGAGTCCTCCAGAAACAAAGGGTGTGTCCTGAATTGTAGTCCTACCAGAAATATGTGTATCCCTGAATAGTCCTCCAGAAAGGGTGTGGTCCTGAATAATGTCCTCCAGAAACAAGAGGTGTATCCTAATAATGTCCCTCCAGAACCAAAGGGTGTCGTGAATTGCAGTCCCCCAGAAACAAGGGGGTGTGTCCTGAATACTGTCTCCCAGAAAACAAGAGGTGTCCTGAATCAAGTCCTCCAGAAACAAAGGGTGTGTTGTGAATTGTAGTCTCCCAGAAACAAGAGGTGTATCCTAAATCATGTCCTCCAGAAACAAAGGAAGCGGAGAGAGTCCTGTATTGCAGTCCCAGAAACCAAGGGTGTGTCTGAGTTGTAGTCCCACCAGAAAGAAGAGGTGTAACCTGAATACTGTCTCCCCAGAAACAAAGGGTGAGTCGTGAAAATGCAGTCCCCAGAAACAAAGGGAGAGTCGTGGAATTGAGTCCCCCAGAAACAAAGGGTGTGTCCTGAATTAGAATCCTACCAGAAATAAGGCAAAAGTATCCTGAATAATGTCCCTCCAGAACTAAAAAGGGTGTAAGTCAGGGACCAGTCCTGCAGAAACAAGGGGGTGTGTCCTAACACTGGTCTCCCAGAAACAGAGGTGTCCTTAACCATGTCCTCCAGAAACAAAGGGTGTGCTGTGAATTGTAGTCT
Source organism: Mauremys reevesii (assembly GCF_016161935.1). Taxonomy (NCBI): domain Eukaryota; kingdom Metazoa; phylum Chordata; order Testudines; family Geoemydidae; genus Mauremys; species Mauremys reevesii. The sequence goes on from NW_024100822.1 coordinate 28,591, forward strand.
CCCAGAAACAAGAGGTGTATCCTAAATCATGTCCCCTCCAGAAACAAAGGAGAGAGTCCTGTATTGCAGTCCCCAGAAAACCAAGTGCTGGTGTGTCCTGAGTTGTAGTCCCACCAGAAAGAAGAGGTGTAACCTGAATACTGCCACCCCCAGAAACAAGAGAGGTGTCATCAATAGTAGTCCTCCTCGGAACAAGGAGTGTGTCCTGAATAGTGTCCCCTCCAGAAACGAGAGGTGTCACAAATTCCGTCCCCACTGGAAACGAGAGGTGTGACACGAATAATGTCCTTGCAGAAACAAGATATCTGTCATCAATATCAGTCCTGGGAACAAGGGGTGTGTACTGAATAGTGTCCCCTCTGGAAACAAGAGTTGTGTCCTGAATACTAACCCTACATAAACAAGAGGTGTCATCAATAGTATGCCCTCATGGAACACGAGGTGTGTCCTGAATCCTGTCCTGTTGAGAAACAGGGATGTTTCTTGCCCTTATGGCTTGTAAAAAGTGATATTAGAAGCAATAGGGCATGGCTCCCTGGTGCCCTCTGTATCAGTGCCCCTGTGCTTGGCGCAGCTCCATGCAAAGCTGGCCATGGGAACCTCTTGTCTGCTGTGCAGAGGGCAGGGGCTGATGTTTGGGGGGGTGTGACAGGCATCTGTGATGTTGCCTCTGGGTTATGAGTAGCAGATGCTGAGTGCTGTTGGTGGACTCAACAAACCTTCTGATTAGTGAGCTCTCTGCTTAAAGTGAGAGTGTGCCGTCTCTCTCATTCCCCGAACACACACAGCCTCTCTCTTTCACATACATGGTTGGACTGTTATTACTTCTGTTGAAAAAATAAAATATAGTCTCTACTATGTGTACGGTGCATATCAAGGATTACAGTACTCTTAGTTTATTTGTTTCTGTGGTCCGTGCATTTCATAATTTTACTACTCTAAGAATTAAAGTTAAAGTAGAAGTGAGTTCTAAAATGCCTCACCTGGCCATGGCTTGCATAATTGTCATTCATGATTTAAAACAACAACGATAGAGCACAATATGATAAAAGTCCGGCAATCAAATAAAAGTATCCTGCTAGAACATAAATTCTGCTTCAACGCACAACTTTAGACACTGCAACTGAAGGTTGCTTATTTTCAAATTGTATTTTTAGTGATCTCTGCAAAAGACCTTAACACTTGTATGAAAATAAATGTAGTTCCATGTATAATCCTAATAGCCATGATGGAATCAAATGTTAGTGAGTCATGTACATGATTTTTGATAGGTAAACATAAATGCAAAAATATTTAGAGACATTAATTTCCTTTCTTAATAAAAGAGAAAACAACACAGTAATAATGTTTTTTTTAGTGAATGGTTTTTCACTGTGCTAAAGAGTATTTATTTAATTTTGACTAGATAATGGCAGTAAATGCAGAGTATGTGTTAAGCGGATTTTAAGCAGAGTTTGTTTATTTTTTCAATTTGTATATATCTGTATTAAAGCTAGTGTACAAAATATGAACCTTGTGTTTCTGATATCTTTGTTAAAGCTCCAGAACTGACACCGTGATGCTTGGAAGTGGGACTGGCTTGCTGTATTATCTCCTGATTGGTGTAAACTTACATAGATACAATACTCCTGCCAGCTAAATCCTTATTCTTTAATTGAAACAGATACAAAGTCCAATGTGGAAGCCAGTTTTTCTTCGACAACAATTAAAGACACATTTTCAGTTTATTTATTTAAGTTATTATGTGGCAGAAACCTGGAGTTTTCAGGTGCTCAACTAGCCCCTGGAATCATCATTAAAATTGCCTCACTGCCTCAATATGAAATGTTGCCTCTGGTGAGCCATGAGCGGCCAGAGGGCTGTGGGCAATGGAAAGTTCCAGGCTCCTGTTTGACAGCCTGAAGTTGGCATTGAGCTGCATGACGAGTGCCAGGCAGCACAAGCTGCAGCAGCAGTGGAGGCGTAAGGGTGGCAATATGCTATGTGACCCTTGTTGTCTGTGATGCTGCTGAGGGTGGTGGCATTGCCTTAAGACAGAGATCGACAAACTATGGCCCGTGGGCCATATGTGGCATGTGGATCCCTCCTGCCCAGCCCCTGAGCTCCTGGCCTGGGAAACTAGCCTCTGGCCGTCCCCTGCTGTCCCTACTGCTGTGCAGCCTCAGCTCGCCCTGCTGGTGGTGCAATGCTGTGGGTGGCAAGCAGGGCCAGCTTTAGGAACTATGGGGCTCAATTTGAATACCTGGCAGTGGTCTGGGTGTTTGGCTGCACTTTGGCGGTGGGCCGTTCACTTGCTCTTGGTCTTTGTGGCACTGAAGGACCCATCAACGAAATAATACTGCTGAAGACCGATAGCGAGTGAAGGAGCTGCCACTGAAATGCTACTGGAAGATCTGGCCCACTGTACGATGAGTAAAAAAATTAAAAGGTATGTAACTTAGGTGCTGTTCTTTAGGCATGGGGCTCTCTTAGGCGTGGGGTCCGATTTGGGGGAATTGAGTTACCTCTTTCAGCAACGCCCAAGTGGAGTCCCATACTCTCTGCAGGTAACATTTTCTTTTTAGGAGTGTGAAATATGGTAATTATAGTGTTACCTGGTGATAGAGTTTGAATCTTCTATAGATTTGCATTGTAAGAAGAAAAGTTGATCACTACATCAAGAGGAACAGTGCTTCCTGCTGTCAAGCTAGAAATGAACTAAAGAGATTCTGTGGCACCTGAGTCTGTATTTATAGGTGCCTTTGGCTTCTAAGGCATGCTGGGAAATGGAGGGGGTGGAGCTTAGGCAGTATATAAGCTGGTGTATTGTCACCTGAAGTCATTCAGCTTTGTGGTGGTCCAAAGAGATGTGCCTAGGTGCTTCTATGGGTGTTTTTAGTCATGGTGAGTATTGATACAGGGTAACGATGCCATGTATTTGTGGTTAATGTACTGTTTTCCTTGTCTTATTGCTGTGTAATGTGTTTTTATTTCATTTCAGGTTGTTCATAGTATGTTTGATTTATGATTTTTATTTTCATTGGGAGGGAAGATATTGGGGGTTGTTTCTGATAGAGTATCTGTTAAACACCCGTATCCAGTACCAGTGGCACATCTGTGGTGTTGGACTGTTGTAGAAGAATTACAGTATTCTGTTTAAGTTAGGTGGGACCGGTCTGAGGAAACTGTAAGATTTAGTAAGAGTTTTGTGTCTTAACCTTATGTATTTTGTCATAAGCCTTCTTCATATTTGCAGCTGTATCCAGATCTGGTATGAAGTTGTCTTGTGACATGAAAGGTTGTGAATATTTTTATTTTTGACTGTCATGCTGGTGCTGTATGTTTGTGAGTGATTTCAACATAGGGGAGCGAAGGCCTGTCTACCGAGGCAAAGGGGATGTTGAGAGGGGGAGCTCCTGTCCAATTTCCAAACATCAGTATATGCGAAAGGGTTTGATGGTCAGAAGCGTTTGTGATGTTGAGGCTCTTTCATTACTTATGGGAGTTCTGTAAAGTTTGTCCATTCTTAATGGGCTTGTGAGTGGTGGGTGGGTGCTTGTTGTATGGAGATTGATTGATTGCTGGCAGCTTGACCTGTCTGTAACTAGAGATGCTCCATTCTCAATTCCCCTCTCTTACACAGCAGTGGGTTTGCATGATAGGTCACCAATTCATCACTGTGTTCTCCTCTACATGGGTGTGGTTTTCTGAGGAGGATGTGAGCATCCTAGTTAGTGACAGGCCCTGTAGTGTAGGGAAAGGAGAGGCATGAGTGTGTAGAGGTGTAGCTATTTTCTGTGTGGATGAGTGTTTGGGGTGGGGTGCCTGAGGTGGGGTAGAATTAGTAGTAGGTGTTCCTTCTCAAGGAAGCAGTATGTAGGTGAGGTCATCTTTCATATTGCGCTGTTAGGAGCTTTGTGAGTTGAGTTTATAACTGAGGTTTGCTGTCAGACTTTTTTATTTGTAGATGTGTCAAGACTACTTGGTACAGGATCTGATTCCATGGAGGGTCGTGACTATGTCTCCTTGATAGTCATGACATTGCTGTATGGCTATTGATGTATGGCAGCGAGGCCCTGAGAAAGGAAAAGACCTTCTTGAGAGCAGGAGTGGCTGTCGTGCTAAGTATCTCGTGAATGGTTTGATGGTCAGAAGTATTTGAGCCGTTGAGGATCCTTGTTTAGGGATGGGAGTCCTCTACACTCTGCCCATTCTTAATGGGTGCATTAGGGAGTTTACTGTACGGAGGGAGTGTGCACCTTCCTTGGAGGAAGGTCGATCGCTGCGAGAGTGACCCATCTGTAACTAGAGATGCTCCGTTCTCAGTTCTTTTTTTCTTGCACGGCATTGGGTTTGCATGATAGGTCCCCACTTCATCTTTTCTCCATCTTCTACCTGGTTGTGGTTTTCCGAGGAGGATGTGAGCATCCTAGTTAGTGATGGTCCCCTGTCGTGGTGGGACGTGGGGAGGGCCAGCAATATGTGGATGAGAGTGTCTAGGGTGGGTGGGTGCTTCTGTGAGTGGAGTGTAATGTGTAGTAGGTATTCCTTCTCTTCAGGAAGCAATATGGAGGGGAGGTTATTTTTCATATTGTGCAGTTAGGAGCTTTGTGAGTTGAGTTTATAACTGAGGTTTGCTGTCAAATATTGTTTTTATTTGCAGATGTGTGAAGACTACTTGGTACAGGATCTGATTCCATGGAGGGTCGTGACTACGTCTCCTTGATAGTCATGACATCGCTGTATGGCTATTGATGTATGGCAGCGAAGGCCCTTGGAGAAAGGAAAAGACCTTCTTGAGAGCAGGAGTGGCCGTCAAAGTTAAGTATCTCCTGAATGGTTTGATGGTCAGAAGTATTTGAGCCGTTGAGGATCCTTGTTTAGGGATGGGAGTCCTCTACACTCTGCCCATTCTTAATGGGTGCATTAGGGAGTTTACTGTACAGAGGAGTGCACCTTCCTTGGAGGAAGGTCGATCGCGCGAGAGTGACCCCATCTGTAACTAGAGATGCTCCGTTCTCAGTTCTTTTTCTTGCACGGCACTGGGTTTGCATGATAGGTCACCACTTCATCTTTTCTCCATCTTCTACTTGGTTGTGGTTTTCCGAGGAGGATGTGGAGCATCCTAGTTAGAGATGGTCCCCTGTCGTGGTGGGACGTGGGGAGGCCAGCACATGTGGATGAGAGTGTCTAGGGTGGGTGGGTGCTTCTGAGTGGAGTGTAATGTGTAGTAGATATTCCTTCTCTTCAGGAAGTGGTATGGAGGTGAGGTTATTTTTCATATTGTGCAGTTGGGTGCTTTGTGAGTTGAGTTTTAACTCAGGTTTGCTGTAAATATTGTTTGTATTTGCAGATGCTTCCAGACTACTTGGTATCGGATCGCGTGATTCTGTGGAGGATCGTGACTACATCTGTTTGACTGTCATGACACCGCTGTATGGCTGTCGATATATGGAGGAAGGCCTCTGGAGAAAGGAAAAGACCTTCTTGAGAGCAGGAGTGGCTGTCAAAGTTACATTTGCTGAATGGTTTGATGGTCAGAAGTATTTGAGATGTTGAGGCTTCTTGTTTATGGATGGGAGTCCTCTAAACTGTGTCTGTTCTTAATGGACATGTGCATTAGGGAGCTTTGTATGGAGGAGAGTGTGTTTTCCATGGAGGAAGGTCGATCGCTGGAGAGTGACCCATCTGTAACTAGAGATGCTCCGTTCTCAGTTCTTTTTCTTGCACGGCATTGGGTTTGCATGATAGGTCACCACTTCATCCTTTCTCCATCTTCTACCTGGTTGTGTTTTTCCAAGGAGGATGTGAGCATCCTAGTTAGTGATAGTCCCCTGTCGTGGTGGGACGTGGGAGGCCAGCAATATGTGGATGAGTGTCTAGGGTGGGTGGGTGCTTCTGTGTGTGTGGGAGTGTAATGTGTAGTAGATATTCCTTCTCTTCAGGAAGCAATATGGAGGTTGAGGTCCTTTTCATATTGAATCATGTTAGAGCATTTTGAGTTGAGTTTATAACTGAGGTTTGCTGTCAAATATTGTTTTTATTTGCAGATGCTTGAAGATCTGGTACAGGATCGTGATTCTGTGGAGGGTCGTGACTACATCTGTTTGAGCTGTCACTGACATCGCTGTATGGCTATTGATATATGGCAGCGAAGGCCCTTGTAGAAAGGAAAAGACCTTCTTGAGAGCAGGAGTGGCTGTCAAAGTTAAGCATCTGCTGAATGGTTTGATGGTCAGAAGTATTTGTGCTGTTGAGGATCCTTGTTTAGGGATGGGAGCCCTCAAAGCCTGCCTGTTTTTAATGGGTGCATTAGGAGCCCATTGTACAGAGGAGTGTGCAGTTTCCTTGGAGAAGGTTGACTGATGGAAGAGTGACCCATCTGTAACTAGAGATGCTCCGTTCTCAGTTCTTTTCTTGCACATGGCACTGGGTTTGCATGATAGGTCACCACTTCATCTTTCTCCATCTTCTACTTGGTTGTGGTTTTCTGAGGAGGATGTGGAGCATCCTAGTTAGAGATGACCCCTGTCGTGGTGGGACGTGGGAGGCCAGCAATATGTGGATAAAGAGTGCTCTAGGGTGGGTGGGTGCTTCCTTAAAGTGGAGGTGTCTTGTAGTAGATATTCCTTCTCTTCAGGAAGTGGTATTGTGAGTGAGGAGGTTGTCTTTCATACCGTGCTGGTGGGTACTTTGTGAGTTGGTTTTCAGTTAAGCTTTGTTCAGCATTGTTTTTATTTGCAGATGCTTCCAGATCTGGTACAGTATCGTGTCATGTCATTCTGTGGAGGTTGTGACTACATCTGTTTGAGATGTCGCTGCACTGCTGTACAGGCTGGCTATTCGACGTATGCGGGAGGAAGGTCTCTGTGACAGCAAGGGAAGAAGATATTGAGAGTGGGAGCGGCTGTCAAAGTTGAGTGTTGCTGTGCCAGATGCCTTTGATCGTCAGAAGTATTTGAGATGTTGAGGCTTCTCGTTTATGGATGGGAGTCCTTTAAACTGTCTGTTTCTTAATGGGCACGTAAGGGGTGGGTAGGAGCTTGTTGTATGGAGGGAAGGAGTGTGCATTTTCCATGGATGAGAAGAGTTGAGGACGCCAGCAGAGTGACCCATCTGTAACTAGAGATGCTCTGTTCTCAGTTCTTTTTTCTTGCACGTGGTACTGGGTTTGCATGGCGAGTTCACCACTTCATCAACTATCACGTCTTCTACATGGTTGTGGAGCTTTCCGAGAAGGATGTAGGCATCCTAGTTAGCGAAGGCTGCTATTGTGTGAGTGGGATGTGGGAGGGCCCAGTAATATGTGGATGAGTGTCTGGGAGTGGGTAGGTGCTTGTCTGTGTGTGGGGGTGTAATTTGTAAGTAGATATTCCTTTTTCTTCAGGGAAGCAATGGTATGTAGTTGAGGTCCTCTTTTGAAGTGTGTAGCTGTGCATTTTGTGAGTGGGTTTTACAGTTGACCTTTGTTTATGTAGTTTTAAAAGATGCATCCAGATCTGGTATCGTGTCGTGTCAATATCTGTGGAGGATTGTGACTTTGTTTGTATTTGCAGATGCATCCAGATCTGAGTATCAATGTCGTGTCATTCTGTGGAGGGTTGTGGCTTTCACATCTGTTTGACTGTCACTGCATTGCTGTATAGATGTCGATGTATGGGAGCGAAGGCCCATGTACAGCGGGAAAGGTGATACTGGAAGTGGCTGTCAAAGTGCTAAGTATCTGCTGGAGGGTTTGATGGTCAAAAAGTATGTGTGCTGTTGAGGCTGTAGGATGGGAGTCCTCTGAAGCCTGCCTGTTTGTAATGGGTTCATGAGGCAACTCATTGAATAGGAGTGGGAGTTTTCTGTGGAGGAAGTTGACTGATGGAAGAGTGACCTGTCTGTAACTAGAGATGCTCCATTCTCCCTTCTTCTCTCATAAATGGCACTGGGTTTGCATCACTGATCACCACTATCCTGTTTGTCCGTCCTCTATTGGGTGTTGGTTTTCTGAGGAGGATGTGGGCATCCTAGTTACCGATGGGCCCCTGTCAGTGTTGGGAAAGGGTGCATGAAAGTACTATGTAAATGTGAGTATTTTGCATGTTGATTTTAAATGTATAGAAGTAGTTGGTTGCTGCTTCATTGTAGGTAGCAGGAATGCTGGGGCTCTTTCAGAGGGTGTCAAATAGGTTAGTTTAGTCAAGAGAGTGTGGTATTGTGGTAGTTTGTGACCATTAGCAATAACCTGGCATTTATTGTTTGTGTGCCACAGGGTATTTGAGTCAGAACTGAGGGAATGGGCTGTAGCAAGTGTGCCCTGTTTGGTTTACATGGGTTCTTATAAGTATGGTGCCAGTGGGCAGAGAGGAGCCTGTTGCATCCATGAGGTGAAAGTGTTAAGTTAGAGCTTTAGTGCAGTCCTGTTGATTAGAATTGTGGTCTTTTCTGTGTTAGATAGGTGGGCTTATGATGAATGGGTTCATCACCAGTTTTGTGTGTGAGACAGCAGATGAAGACAACATTTGGAGTTAAGTTGTTGCTTGTTCTCTAGAAGAAGGTTGGACTTAGGTGGGTGGTCAGTGAGAGTGTTACAGTTGTGTTGGCCCTAAAATGTTGAGTAGTTTTCCTTGAATATACTGTGTGATGTAGGTATGGAGATGTGTTGATATTCCTCCAGGAAGGGTATCGGTGGGAGGTGAGTGTGGAAAATGTAATGGGACTGAGAGTTGCAGTTTGAGGAGAGGGTGAGGAATCTCATGACTGGTAGAGTCCTGTGTCTCCGTAGATGGTTTGTTGAAGAAATAGGGTAGGATTTGTTGCATCATTTGTGGGTTTGTCTTTGAGTCTTTGTTGGATTATTATTTTGTGTTTGCAGATCCTTAAGAGGCTTCAAGAGGTGCAGTTTGTGAAAGAAGGATAGATGATGAGGCCCATCCCAATGGTGGAAAAAGAGTGAGTATCTGGTTATATTTCGTGTTTTGTATCATGTGCTGTCTTTTTAAAGTCTTGCTCGCTTTATGATGCATGTATGTGGATGTACATGTTGGGGTACTAGTATCGGTAATCTGTAAAAGAAGGTGTCGCAGTGTATGCAGTTGGTGTTGCATTTGCTTGGGGAAATGGGAAAGAGTGATGCAGAAATAGGGTGCTGTGTAATTGCAGATGGTTTGAGATGGTCTTCATGGTACAATAATGTGTGTACTGTGGAGGCCATGAAATGTTTGTATCATTGTAGATTTTGTCTGAAGATAATATCCCGCTGGGGCAAAGAACAAGTGAAGTAGACGTATGCCCAGGGGAGCATGAAGTACTTATTTCAAAATGCAAGTGGACGGATGTCACGTTTGCAAGTTACTATGTGTCATTTGTTGTTCTGTGTGATATTGAGATGGAAATGCCTGTCACTGGGTGCACGCTACCGGGCATCACAGTGACTTTTGTTTTAGAAACGGAGATGTTTAGCATTTGACTCCAAGGTCATTGAACTTTGTGAATTCTTTTTCATTCTCATAGGAATCCACTTTCTCCGACCACAGAGATGGAAATATCAGCATTCGAGAAGACTTTGCTCAAACAACGCTATATTACCAATCGGGCTTTGATATTGTATTATCGGTCAAGATGGAAGAAGGTCTGTTTGATGGCTAGAATGTAGTAGGTTATGGGCTGATGTCAAATGTTCTGAGAGATACCTGAGTGGCTCTATCATGAAACGCCACATTAAGTTGGTCTGGATCTGAACTGAGGTGGTTCATTTGTTTCAATAAGCCACAGGAACATCACCATAAGTACTTCGCACAAAAAATTGTTTTCTCCAAAATGAATGGTTTGTTTGCCACTTGAATGTTCTGAGCCATCAAAGTTGCAAGAGGACACAGTTTGGGATGCCCCAATAAATGATACAACCTCGTTGTTTGTGAATTTGTCTATATTCCTGTGCATGCTGTGAATACTTGTTGAAGTTGTAATGTATAGTTTTGTAGATTGGATGATTTCATTAGTCATCCACTTTAGAAGCGTACAAATCACTGCAGCGATTTCTGAAATTGATGGCACAGCGTGCAGTCAAACGGCCGGAAGGCTGACGTTATAATAAATTTGTCAGCCTTTGGCGTTTCGCCGCACTGTACCATGGTTGGACTGTCCCGATAAAGTCTTTTACCTAACATTTTGTACATGGAGGTGCCAGAGGGAGCATGCTGGCCAGTTGCTAGGGAGGAGAATAAGTCCCACCTGTCTCACAATAGATGCATGGTTTTGGACATGCATGGGTGGATGGTAGAAGTATATGGAAGGAAATGCCAGGTTGGTTTTGGTGTTAATGTTCTTTGTTGTATGGTGGTTTGTGTTACATAAATAATCAGTATTACTGAATGTGTGTGCAGTCCTGAACAGTGTCCAATATTTGCAAACCATACTGTAATGGCTGCCTTGTTGAATAAATAAAGCATTGTGTAGTCAAGCAGAATCAGGTCCCCGTGTTTCTTGGTTGCAAAGTAGCTGTGAAGTGGTTTGGAGAAGGGAGTGTACTATTGGAGTGTAATTGTCAGTGCATTGAGGTGGGCTGGAAATGGAAGCGTAAATGTATCTTGGTAGGGTTAGAAGGTTTCAATTGTGTTAGTTGTTTGGGTCAGGTTGTTTGGGTCTAGGTTAGGTTGTTTGGCTCAGGCTGTTTGGCCTGTGGGGTTGCTTTGGGCTCAGGTTGTGCTGTTTCTGGGTCTAGGTTGCTTGGGCTCAGGGTTGTTTGGCCTAGGTTAGGAGGTTTGGGCTCAGGGCTGTTTGGGCTCATAGGTTGTGTTGTTTGGGCCCAGGGTTGTTTGCCCAGGGTTAAATAGTTTGGGTCTAGGTTAGGTTGTTTGGGTCTAGGTTAGCTGTTTGGGCTCAGGGTTGGTTTGGGTCTAGGTTAGGTTGTTTGGGAAGAAGAAGCTTTGGGGTCTAGGCTGTTTGGGTCTAGCCCAAGTTAGGAAGAAAAGCCTAGAAGAAGAAGTTAGAAGTTAGGCTTTTAGGAAGTTAGAAGTCTAGGTTTTTTGAAGTTTGGGTCTAAAGGAAGTTAAAGAAGAAGAGGTTTGAAGAAGAAGAAGCTAGAAGAAGAAAAGAAGAAGTTTTGGGAAGAAGAAAAAGAAGAAGAAGAAGAAGAAGAAGAAGAAGAAGAAGAAGAAGAAGAAGAAGAAGAAGAAGAAGAAGTTGTGTTGTGTTAAAGAAGAAGAAGAAGAAGCAAAGAAGAAGAAGAAGAAGAAGTTGTGGCCAAAGAAGAAGAAGTTGTTGAAGAAGAAGAAGAAGAAGAAGAAGAAGAAGAAGAAGAAGAAGAAGAAAGAGGGGCTAGAAGAAGAAGAAGAAAGCTGTGTTGTGGCCAAGCAAAGAAAAGCAGGGTTGTGTCAGGCCAGGTTAGGCCAGGCTAGGTTGAAGAAAGAAGAAGAAGAAGCAAAGAAGAAGAAGTTAGGCTAAAGAAGCAGGTTGTGGGGTTAGGTTGAAGAAGAAAGAAGAAATAGGCCTGCTGTGCTGTTGAAGTTAAAGAAGAAGAAGAAGAAGAAGTTAGGGGTTAGGTTAGGTTGTGCTAGGCAAATAAAGAAGAAGAAGAAGAAGAAGAAGAAGAAGAAGAAGTAAAGAAGGCCAAGAAGAAAGTTAAGTTGTAGAAGAAGAAGAAGAAGAAGTTAAAGAAGAAGAAGAAGAAGAAGAAGTGCTAAGCAGCTGTGCTAGGCAAGCAAAGAAAGGAAGAAGAAGAAGAAGAAGAAGAAGAAGAAGAAGAAGAAGAAGAAGAAGAAGTGTTAAAGAAGAAGAAGAAGAAGAAGAAGAAGAAGTTGTGCTAAAGAAGAAGAAGAAGAAGAGGTTAAAGAAGAAGAAGAAGAAATAGGTTGTGCTAGGCTAGGTTAGCAAAGAAGAAGAAGAAGAAGAAGAAGAAGAAGTTGAAGAAGAAGAAGAAGAAGAAGAAGTTAAGAAGGTTTAAGAAGTTAAAGAAGAAGAAGAAGAAAGAAGAAGAAGAAGAAGAAGAAGAAAGAAGAAGAAGAAGAAGAAGAAGAAGAAGAAGAAGAAGAAGAAGACCAGGCCAGCTGTGCTAAAGTGTTGTGAAGTTGAAGAAGAAGAAGAAGAAGAAGAAGAAGAAGTGAAGAAGAAGAAGTGTTGTGTTAAAGAAGAAGAAGAAGAAGAACAAGAAGAAGAAGAAGAAGTTGTGGTTAAAGAAGAAGAAGAAGAAGAAGAAGAAAATAAAGTTAGGCTTAGGTTAGGAAGAAGAAGTTAAAGAAGAAGTTAGGCACAAAGGCCAGGCCAGGTTGTGGCTGTGCTGAAGAAGAAGAAGAAGAAGAAGAAGAAGAAGAAGAGGTTGTGCTGAAGAATAAAGAAGAAGAAAAGAAGAAAGAAGAAGAACAAAGAAGAAGAAATAGCTAGGCCAGCTGTGCTGTGCTGTGCCAGGCCAGCTGTGCTAAAGAAAGAAGAAGAAGAAGAAGTTGAAGAAGAAGAAGAAGAAGAAGTTGTATTGAAGAAGTTAGAAGAAGAAGAAGAAGAAGAAGAAGAAGAAGAAGAAGCAAGAAGAAGAAGAAGAAGAAGAAGAAGAAGAAGAAGAAGAAGAAGAAGCAGTTAAAGAAGAAGAAGAAGAAGAAGAAGAAGAAGAAGAAGAAGCTAGAAGAAGGGTTAGGCTGTGGTTAGGCCAGGCTGTACAGGCTAGGCCAGGCTAGGCTGTGGCCAGCTAGGCCAGGCTAGGCAAATAGTTAGGCCAGGCCAGGTTGTGGCTGTGCTGAAGAAGAAGAAGAAGAAGAAGAAGAAGAAGAAGTTAGGTTGAAGAAGAAGAAGAAGAAGAAGAAGAAGAAATAGCTAGGCAAGAAGAAGAAGAAGAAGAAGTAGGAAGAAGAAGAAGAAGAAGCTAGGCCAGGCCAGGTTAGGCTAGGCTGAAGAAGAAGAAGAAGAAAGAAGAAGAAGAAGAAATAAAGAAGAAGAAGAAGAAGAAGAAGAAGAAGAAAATAGGCCAGAAGTGCTGTGCTGTGCCAGTTGTGCTGTGCCAGGCCAGTTGTGCCAGGCCAGGCCAGTTAGGCTAGCCAGGCCAGTTGTGCCAGGCCAGGCCAGGCCAGGCAGCTGTAAGAAGTAGGCAAGAAGAAGAAGTTAGGTTAGGCAAGAAGAAGTAAGAAGAAGAAGTAAAGAAGAAGAAGAAGAAGAAGAAGTTAGGTTAGGAAGAAGAAGAAGAAAAGAAGTTAAAGCAGGTTAAAGAAGCGAGTTGTGTGCCAGGTTGTGCCAGGCCAGGCCGTGTGGGGATTGCACAGGCCTGGTACAGGCCTGTGCTGTGCCAGCCAGTTGTGCTGTGCCAGGCGAAGAAGAAGAAGCTAGGCCAGGTTGTGCTGTAAGCAAGAAGAAGCTAGGGGTTGTGTTGTAAGAAGAAGAAGAAGTTAAAGAAGAAGAAGAAGAAGTTGAAGTTAGGTTAAGAAGAAGGAAGAAGCAGGGGTTAAAGAAGTTAGGTTAAAGAAGAAGAAGAAGAAGTTAAAGAAGAAGAAGCTAGGCAGAAGAAGAAGAAGAAGCTAGGTTAGTTAGTTAAAGTTAGGTTAGGTTGAAGAAGAAGCTAGGTTGTATTAAAGAAGCTAGGCTAGGTTAGGCTAGGCCAGGCCAGGCCAGGCCAGGCCAGGTTGTGAAGAAGAAGAAGAAGAAACAGGTTGTGCTAAAGAAGAAGAAGAAGAAGAATAGGTTAAAGAAGAAGAAGCGTGTAGGGGTTAGGTTAGGTTAAAGTTAGGTTAAAGAAGAAGTTAGAAGAAGAAGAAGTAGGTTAAAGAAGAAGAAGAAGAAGAAGAAGAAGAAGTTAAAGAAGAAGAAGAAGAAGAAGAAGAAGAAGAAGAAGAAGAAGAAAGAATGTGTTTAGGAAGAAGAATAGGCCAGGCTAGCCAGGTTGAAAAGAAAGGCCAAAGGGCTAAAAATAGGCCAGCTAGAAGAAAGAAGAAGAAGGCCAGTTGTGCCAGCTGAAGAAGAAGAAGAAGAAGAAGAAGAAGAAGAAGAAGAAGAAGAAGAAGAAGAAGAAGAAGAAGAAGAAGAAGAAGAAGAAGTAAAGAAGAAGAAGAAGAAGAAGAAGCAGGTTAGGAAGAAGAAGAAAAGAAGAAGAAGAAGAAGAAGAAGAAGAAGAAGAAGAAGAAAATAGGCCAGGCCAGGCCAGGCTGAAAGAGCTGAAACAGGCTAGAGGGCCAGGCCAGGCCAGGCCAGGCCAGCCAGGCCAGGCCAGGCCAGGCCAGCCAGGCCAGCTGTGCTGTGCCAGGCCAGCTGTGCTGGTGCCAGGCCAGGCCAAAGAAGTTGTGCTGTGCCAGGTTAGGTTGAAGAGCTGAGTTAAAGAAGAAGAAAGAAGAAGGAAGAAGAAGAAGAAGGTTAAAGAAGAAGAAAGAGTTAAAGAAGAAGAAGAAGAAAGAAGAAGAAGAAGAAAAGAAGAAGAAGAAGAAAGAAGAAGAAGAAGAAGAAGAAATAAAGAAAATAAAGCAGTGTTGAAGAAGAAGAGGCTACAAATAGGCTGAAGAAGAAGAAGAAGTTAGTTGAAGAAGAAGAAGAAGAAGAAGAAGAAGAAGAAGAAGAAGAAGAAGAAGAAGAAGAAGAAGAAGAAGAAGAAGAAGAAGAAGTTGTAAGAATAGGCAAGAAGAAGAAGAAGAAGAAGAAGAAAAGAAGAAGAAGAAGAAGAAGAAGAAGAAGAAGCAAGAAGAAGAAGAAATAGGCCAGGCCAGGGCCAGGCCAGGCCAGGCCAGGCCAGGCCAGGCCAGGCTGTGCTGTGTGCTGCCAGGCAAAGAAGAAGAAGAAGAAGAAGAAGAAGAAGCTAGGCTAGGTTAGGGGTTGTAAGAAAAGAAGAAGAAGAAGAAGAAGACTAAAGAAGAAGAAGAAGAAGAAGCAGGTTGTGGTTAGGTTAGGCTAGGTTAGGTTAGGTTAGGTTAGGTTGAAGAAGAAGAAGAAGAAGAAGAAGAAGAAGAAGAAGAAGAAGAAGAAGTTGAAGAAGAAGAAGAAGAGGTTAGGCCAGGTTAGGCTGTGGCCAGGCCAGGCTAGGCCAGGCTGAAGCTAGGCCAGGCCAGGCCATGCCAGGGCTGTGCCAGGCTGTGGCCAGGCCGCCAAAGGCCAGGTTAAAGAAGAAGAAGAAGAAGAAGAAGAAGAAGAAAGAAGAAGAAGAAGAAGAAGAAGAAGAAGAAGAATAGGTTGAAGAAGAAGAAGTTAGGTTAGGGGTTAAAGTAGGGGTTAAAGAAGAAGAAGAAGAAGAAGAAGTAAAGAAGAAGAAGAAGAAGAAGAAGAAGAAGAAGAAGAAGAAGGTTAGGCACAAGAAGAAGTTAAAGAAGAAGAAGAAGAAGAAGAAGAAGAAGAAGAAGAAAGAAGAGGCTAAATAGGCTGTGCTGTGCTGTGCCAGGCTGTGCTGAAGAAGAAGAAGAAGCAAAGAAGAAGGAAGAAGAAGAAGAAGAAGAAGAAAAGAAGAAGAAGAAGAAAAGAAGAAGAAGAAGGAAGAAGAAGAAGAAGAAGAAGAAGAAGAAATACAAGAAAAGAAGAAGAAGCAAAGCAAATAGAAGAAGGAAGAAGAAGAAGAAGAAGAAGAAATAGGTTAGGCAAGAAGAAGAAAGAAAGAAGCAGGCTAGGCCAGGCC
This sequence comes from Mauremys reevesii, assembly GCF_016161935.1. Lineage (NCBI taxonomy): Eukaryota > Metazoa > Chordata > Testudines > Geoemydidae > Mauremys > Mauremys reevesii. Next base: position 44,126 of record NW_024100822.1, read on the forward strand.
AGCCAGGCCAGGCTTGTGCTGAGGCTAGGCTGAAGAAATAAAATAGAAGTGCTGTGTCAGGCTGAAGAAGAAGAAGAAGAAGAAGTTGAAGCAAAGAAGAAGTAGGTTGAAGAAAGAAGAAGTTGTGCTAAAGAAGAAAGAAGAAGAAGAAGTTGTGTTGAAGAAGAAGCAAAGCAAAGAAGAAGAAGAAGAAGAATAAAGAAGAAGAAGAAGAAGAAGAAGAAGAAAAGAAGAAGAAGAAGTAAGAAGAATAGGTTAAAGAAGAAGAAGAAGAAGAAGAAGAAGAAGTTAAAGAAGAAGAAAAGAAGAAGAAGCCAGGAAGAAGAAAAAGAAAAGAAGAAATGAAGAAGAAGAAGAAGAAGTTGTAAGAAGAAGAAGAAGAAGAAGAAGAAAAGAAGAAGAAGAAGAAGAAGAAGTTAAAGAAGAAGAAGAAGTGAAGAAGAAGAAGAAGAAGAAGAAGAAGAAGAAGTAAAGAAGAAGCAAAGTTAAAGAAGTTGTAAGTTAAAGTAAAGAAGAAGAAGAAGAAGAAGAAGAAGAAGAAAGAAGAAGAAGAAAAGAAGAAGAAAAGAAAGAAGAAGAATAGGTTGTGCTAAAGAAAAGAAAATAGGCTAGGCTAAATGAAGTACAAGCTGAAGAAGAAGAAGCAAAGGAAGCAAAGGCCAGGGGTTGTGCTTGTGCCAGGCTGTGGCCAGGCCAGGCCAGGCGAAGAAGAAGAAGAAGAAGAAGAAGAAGAAGAAGAAGAAGAAGAAGAAGAAGAAGAAGAAGAAGAAGAAGAAGCAGTTAAAGAAGAAGAAGAAGAAGAAGAAGAAGAAGAAGAAGAAGAAGAAGAAGAAGAAGAAGAAGAAGAAAATATTGTGCCAGGCCAGGCCAGGCCAGGCTAGGCTGAAGAAGAAGAAATAGGCCAGGTTGCTGTGCTGTGCTGGTGTTGAAGAAGAAGAAGAAAGAAGAAGAAAAGAAGAAGAAGAAGAAGAAGAAGAAGAAGAAGAAGAAGAAGAAGAAGAAGAAGAAGAAGAAGAAGAAGAAGTTAGGTTAAAGAAGAAGAAGAAGAAGCAAAGAAGAAGAATAAATAGGCAAAGAAGTTAAAGAAGAAAGAAGAAGAAGAAGAAGAAGTTAAAGTAGGCAAGAAGAAGAAGAAGAAGTAAAGTTAAAGAAGAAGAAGAAGAAAAGAAGAAATAGGTTATTGTGTTGAAGTAGGCTAGCCAGTTGTGTCAGGTTGTGTCAGTTGTGTTGTGTTGAAGAAGAAGAAGAAGAAGAAGAAGAAGAAGAAGAAGAAGAAAGAAGAAGAAGAAGTTAAAGAAGAAGAAGAAGTTGAAGAAGAAGAAGAAGTTAGGCGCTAAGAAGAAGAAGAAGAAGAAGTTGTAAGAAGAAGAAGAAGAAGAAGTTAGGTAAGAAGTTAAAGAAGAAGCTAGGCTAAAGGCAGGGTTAGGCGAAGAAGAAGAAGAAGAAGAAGAAGAAGAAGAAAGAAGAAGAAGCAGGCTAGCTGGTGCTGTGCCAGGCCAGGCCAGCTTGAAGAAGAAGAAGAAGAAGAAATAAAGAAGAAGAAGAAGAAGAAGAAGAAGTTAGGTTAAAGAAGAAGAAGTAGCAAGAAGAAGAAGAAGGAAGAAGAAGAAGAAGAAGAAGAAGAAGAAGAAGAAGAAGAAGAAGTTAGAAGAAGAAGAAGAAGAAGAAGTAGGTTAGGCAAGAAGAAGAAGAAGAGGTTAGGCTGAGGTTAGGAAGAAGAAATAAAGAAAATAAAGAAGAAAAGAAGGAAGAAGAAGCCAGGTTGTGCCAGGCCAGGCTGTGCTGAAGAAGAAGAAGAAAGAAGAAGAAGAAGAAGAAGAAGTAGGTTAGGCAAGAAGAAGAAGAAGAAGAAGAAGAAGAAGAAGAAGAAGAAGAAGAAGAAGAAGAAGAAGAAGAAGAAGGAAGAAGAAGAAGAAGAAGAAGAAGAAGAAGAAGAAGAAGAAGAAGAAGAAGAAGAAGAAGAATAGGCTAGGTTAAAGGAAGAAGAAAAGAAGAAGTATTAGGCCAGGCTAGGCTAGGCTAGGTTGTGTTAGAAGAAGAAGAAGAAGAAGAAGAAGAAGTTATGATAAGCAAGCTAAAAAGAAGAAGAAGAAGTAAAGAAGAAGAAGCAAAGTTAAAGAAGAAGAAGAAGAAGAAGAAGAAGAAGAAGAAGAAGAAGAAATAAAGAAAATAGAAGAAAGAAGAAGAAAGAGGAAGAATGTGCCAGGTTGTGCCAGGCTAGGCCAGGAAGAAGTACAGGTGTGCTGTGCAAAGGCCACAAAGAAGAAAGAAGAAGCAAAGCAGTTGAAGAAGAAGAAGAAGAAGTTGAAGAAGAAGAAGAAGAAGAAGAAGAAGAATAGGTTAGGTTAAAGAAGAAGAAAGAAGAAGAAGAAGTTACAGTTGTGCTAGGGGTTAGGCATATAAAGAAGAAGAAGCGTTGAAGAAGAAGAAAGAAGAAGTTGTGTTGTAAGAAGAAGAAGAAGAAGTTGTGTTAGGCGAAGAAGAAGAAGAAGAAGAAGAAGAAGAAAAGAAGAAATAAAGAATGAAAAGAAAAATAAAGAAGAAGAAGAAGTTAGGCTAGGGGTTAGGTTAGGAAGAAGAAGAAGAAGTTGAAGAAGAAGAAGAAGAAGAATAGGTTAAAGAAGTTGAAGAAGAAGAAGAAGAAGAAGAAGAAGAAGAAGAAGAAAAGAAGAAGAAGGCCAGTGAGGTGAGGGAAGAAGAAGAAGAAGAAGAAGAAGAAGAAGAGAAAGAAGAAGAAGAATAGTGAGGTGATATGAGTAAGAAGAAGAAGAAGAAGAAGAAGAAAGAGGTGAGGCTAGGCCACAGGCTGTATTGAAGAAGAAATAAATAGGTTAAAGTACTGTGCTGTGCTGAAGCAGGCTGTGTTGTGTTGTGCTAGGCTGAAGAAGAAGAAGAAGAATAAAGTTAGGCGAAGAAGAAGAAGAAGAAGAAGCAGGTTAAAGAAGAAGAAGAAGAAGAAGTGCTAGGTTGAAGAAGAAGAAGAAGAAGAAGAAGAAGAAGTGAAATAAAGAAGTTAAAGAAGTTGAAGTGTTGTGCTAAAGAAGAAGAAAGAAGAAGAAGAAGAAGAAGAAGAAGAAGAAGAAGAATAAAGAAAAGAAGAAAATAGGCCAGGCCAGGTCAGGCTAGGCCAGGCCAGGCTAAAGAAGAAGCAAAGCCAGGCCAGGCCAGGCCAGGCCAGTTGAAGAAGAAGAAGAAGAAGAAGCCAGGCTAGGCAAATAGGCTAGGCCAGGTTGAAGAAGTTAGGCTAGGTAGTTAGGCTAGGTTAGGTTAGGTTGAAGAAGAAGAAGAAGAAGAAGCTAGGTTAGGTTAGCAGGTTAGGGCAGGTTAGGTTAGCTAGGCTAGGTTAGGTTAGGTTAAAGCATAGGTTAGGTTAGG
>NW_024100823.1:0-42500 GCF_016161935.1 Mauremys reevesii
AGAGAGGGAGGCAGGGATGAGGGCAAGATTAAATACACCAACAGAACTCTGTTTAGTGATGGTACTTGCTTGGCTTTATTAGTTTCCAGAGGAATCATCCAGGAGCCCTAGATGGGTGAGAATATGCAGAAGTGGACATGAGCAGCCTGGACATTCTTCTAAGGGAGACATGAATAGTCCTCCGCTTCCTGCCTCCCCGCTTAACTGGCTGTGAGTAAGAGGTCAGTGCTTTGAAATCCTCATCTGTACTCACTGTAGTATTCTTCACAGCCCGTGGTGCTTCCTCATTGGGTATGGGGCTCTGTGGTATTAAGGCTGGGAGGGCCAGAGTCTGCTGTGCAGAGTGACTGTCGGGTGCCGTTGCAAGGGGTGCTTTTGTTTGCAATGCTAAAGGTATAACGGGAAGAGGGTTGAGGGCAGAGCCGTACCATGCAGGAGAGTTGAAAGGAAGAGCCTAGAAGACATTATGAACTAAGGTGGTAACTGATCTGTTTTCTCCTTGTGCTGGGTTTAGTACCAAGGGAAAATAAGTCACGTGCCAGAATCTACTGCCTCATGCGATGGAAAGTTAAGGAGAGCGATGACACTGCGAGTATTGTTGATGCCACGCAAAAGCCGTCCGACTGGGAGCGGAACAGCTGCCACTCTCAATGAGATAAGTGTCTGTTTTGGTGATTGCTCTGCTCATGGCCCTCCCTGCTCCTGGTAAGGATGCCACATTAGCTGGGGCTGGGTTTGTAAGAAAATGTTCTTGACTAGCTGTAGTTACGAAGGGCACAAGGTCCCCATTTTCAGAGGCTGCTCGGTTCTCTGGCCAGGAGCGCAGTTCTCTGCAGCAGAAGGTTGGATCCAGGAGGATGACTCCAGCTGGTGAGTTGCTTGCCTTCCTCCTGTGTTTTTCTCTTTCTCTTCTAATGTGTTGGCCAACACTCTCTCTCCTGTCTCTCTCTCTCTCTGTCCTTGCCTCTCCTTGTGCCGCTTCCTTCATAGGGACACGGGCAGTGGTGCTAGCGTGCATCCCCGCAGGCTAGGTCTCAGGAGCCATGAAGAAGTAGGAGGGGATGAAAATCATGCTGGACAGTGGGTGCAAGAGTGGAACGGTGACTGTCAGTGTGTACTGGTCTGTATTCATTGAGTGGATTTCACGCAGCAATAGAGCTGTATGTAGTGATGTCTCATGCTTGGCTTTTGCAGCTGCGCCTAGAGGAAGCATGGAGGAGCAGCAGCTGAAGGAGAAGGTGGCAGACGTGGACCTGAGCAGCTTGGACATTCTTCTAACAGAGATTAACAGTCCTCAGCTTTCTACCTTGCACATAACTGGCTGTGAGTGTTTATACTGTATTCAAAGCACTGAACTCCTCACTTAAAGTCGCTCTGATTAACGCTATTACGTTGCTGATCAATTAGGAACATGCTCGTTTAACATTGCGCAATGCTCCTTATAACGCTGTTTGGCAGATGCCTGGTTTATCCAATCCTTGCAGGAAGAGCAGCCCGGTTCAGCTCGCTGGTGGGGGCTTGGCACCAGGGTGGACCGGCAGCCCCGCATCAGCTTCCGCCCCTGTTCCCTGTGCGGCAGCCACCCAGCAGGCTATCAGTTGCTGGCAGTTCAGCTGTCCCTCCCACTGCCATGTGCTGCTCCTGCCCTCTGCCTTGGAGTTGCTCCCGAGCCTCCTGCTTGCTGCTGCAGGGGAAAGGGGGCTAATGTCAGGAGTCCTCTCCCCTACTCCTGCCCCAACTTATCCCTTCTCCATCTAGAGCAGGGTGGGACAGGACAGGGCCCAGGGTGGAGAGAGTCTGCTGCCTGCAGCTGCCTGTCTCAACTTCCTGACCTGCTTAAAAGGCAATGTCCTTAAAGTGGTGTCAGCGCACTTGAAGGCAATGTGCATCTCTCGCTCTCCCTCCCCACCCACAGGGTGTGTCTCTGTCTCTCTCTGCCATGCTGTCTCCCCTCCCTCCATTCGTGCTGCCTTGTAGAGTGTGAAGTTACATTAACAACAATGCGTTAACCCTTGAGGCTCAGCTGAGTGCTAGTTCATCATTTAGCAGTAAGGCATTCCTGGGAAATATCCCACCCTCTGACTGCACCACCTCAACCAAGCTTCACAATCGTCATTACTGGTTACAGTATTAAATTGTTTGTTTAAAACTTAGACTTTTAATTTCTCATCTTTACTTGCTCTAGTATTGTTCACAGGCCGTGTGCTCTCGTTGGGTACAGGACTCTGTGGTATTAAGGCTGGAGAGTAGCCAGAGTCTGCTGTTCAGAGTGACTGTCGGGTGCTGTGGCAAGGGCTGCTTTTGGCTGAAATGCTAAAGGTGTCATGGGAAGAGTGTTGAGAGCGGAGCGCCGCCGTGAGGGAGAGGTGAAAAGAAGAGCTAACGCGACGCTGCCCACTTAGATGGTAACTTATTTTTCCCTTGTGCTGGCTTTAGTACCAAGGAAAAGAAATCAGGCGTCAGAGTCTACTCCTTCATACGTAGGAAAGTGAGCAAAAATAATCGGAACGAAAGATCGATTGATGCTACGGAAAAACCGTCCAACTGGGAGTGGAGTAGCTGCTACCTCAATGATAAGTGCCTGTTTTGGTGATTGCTCTGCTCATGGCCCCCTTGCTTCTGGTAGCGATGCTCCATTAGCTGGGGCTGGGCTTGTAAGAAAAGGTTCCCGATTAGTAGTTATGAGGAGACAAGGTCCCCATTTTCAGGGGCTCTCAGCTCTCTGGCCAGGAGCAGTGTGTCCTCTGCAGCAGAAGGTTAGATCCAGGAGAATGGCTGCAGGTGGAGAGTTGCTTGCCTTCCTCCTGTGTTTTCTCTCTCTCTCTCTCTCTCTCTCTAGTATGTTGGCCAACACACCTCTCTCTATTCTTGCCTTTCCTTATGCTGTCTCCCTTCTTAGGACATGGGCAGGTGTGCTAGGTGTGCATCCCCACAGGTTAGGTCTTGGAAGCCCTGGAGTAGTAGGAGGGGACGAAAACCATGTTGGGCAGTAGGCGCTAAAGTGGAGTGGTGATTGTTGGTGTTAACTCGGTCTCTGTTCGTCGAGTGGGGCCGATGTAGATGGGATGGAAGAGGGAGGCAGGGATGAGGGCAAGATTTCAAGCACCAATAGAGCTGTGTGTAGTTATGGCTCATGCTTGGCTTTTGCAGCTGCGCTTGCAGAGGAATTGTCCAGGAGCCCCAGCCCAAGGAGAAACTGGCAGAAGTGGATCTGAGCAGCTTGGACATCCTTCTAAGGAGACATGAACAGTCCTCAGCTTTCTGCCTCCTGTATAAATGGCTGTGAGTAAGCGGTGAGTGCTTGGAATTCCCCATCTGTACTCGCTGTACTTTTATTCACAGGCTGTGTGCTTCCTCGTTGGGTACAAGGCTCTGTGGGATTAAGGTTAGGGAGTGGCCAGAGTCTCCTGAGGGAGTGACTATTTTGGGTGCCGTTACAATGGGTATCTTCGACTTGCAGTTGTAAAGCAGTAATGGGAGATGGGTTGAGGGTGAAGCCCTGGGATACGGGAGCTGGGAAATGAAGAGACTACACGACAGTGCAGATGGAGATTTTTGTTTTTGTTTTTCCCTCCTCTTCTGGATTTGGTACCAAAGGAAAAGTCGTCATGTGCCAGTCTACTGCCCTTATGTGATGGAAAGCGAGCGAGAGCGATGAGACCATGAGCATGGTTGATGCCACACAAAAGCCGTCCATCTGGCAGCAGAAGAGCCATCACTGTCAGTGAGATAAGTATCTGTTTTGGTGAGGGCTCTGCTCATGGCCCACATTGATGCTGGTAGGGATGCCCCGTTAGCTAGGGCTGGGTTTGTAAGAAAAGGTTCCTGACTAGCTGTGGTTGTAAGAGAGACAAGGTTCCCAATTTCAGGGGCTGATGATTCCTGGTCAGGAGCAGTGTGTCCTAAGCAGCAGAAGGTAGCATCTAGAGGATGACTCTAGGTGTCGAGTTATTTGCCTTCCTCCCACGTTTCTCTGTCTTCTCTATTGTGTTGGCCAACACTCGCTCTTTCATTCTCCCTTCCTTGCCTTTCCTGGTGCCGTCTCCCTACGTAGGATGCGGGAAAAGGGTGCTAGGTGTGCATCCACACAGTCTGTCTTTGGGACCCATGAAGACTTAGGAGGGTATGAAAATCATGCATATTAGTGGGTGCCACAGTGGAGCAATGTCTGTCGGTGTTGACTTGGTCTTTAATCATCGCCTGGGGCTGATGTAGACCAAATGAGAGAGGGAGGCAGAGATTACGGCAAGATTTCACATACCTTCAGAGCTTTGTGTAATGCTGACTCACCCTTGGCTTTTGCAACTGCACTGCAGAGGAATTGTCCAGGAGCGCTGTCTGGAGGAGAGACTCTCAAAAGTGGACCTGAACATCCTTCTAAGCAGACGTGAACAGTCCTCAGCTTTCCTGCCTCCTGCATAACTGGCTGTGAGTAAGCGGTCGGTGCCAGTGGAATACCTCATCTATACTCGGTGTAGTATTCTTCACAGGCCGTGTGTCTCCTTGTTGGGTGCGGGGCTCTGTGGTATTAAGGCTGGGGAGGGGCCAGAGTCTGCTACGCAGAGTGACTGTCGGGTGCTGTTGCAAGGGCTGCTTTTTGGTTGTATTGCTAAAGGTGTAATGGGAACAGTGTTGAGGGCGGAGCTCCCCCGTTTGGGAGAGGCGAAAAGAAGAGCCAACGTGACATTTGCCTACTGAGATGGTAACTTGCTTGTTTTTCTCCTTGTGCGGGTTTAGTACCAAGGGAAAAGAAGTCACGTATCAGTCTACTGTCCTCATGCGAAGGAAAGCGAGACCGACGAGACCGCGATCATTGTCGAAATCAGGCATTAGCTGTACATCTGGGAGCGGAGCAGTCACCGCTGTCAGTGAGATAAATGTCTGGTTTGGTGAGGGATCTGCTCATGGCCCACCTGGCTCCAGGTAGGGATGCCCCATTAGCTGGGTCTGGGTTTGTAAGAAAAGATTCCTGACTAGCTGCTCTTATGAGGGAGACAAGGTCCCCATTTTCAGGGGTTGGTTATTGGTCTGTTCACATGCAGTGTGTCCTCTGCAGCAGAAGGTTGGATCCAGGGGGGATGAATCCAGCGGGTGAGGTTCTTGCCTTGCTCTTTCTCTCTCTCTCTCTGTCTCTTCTCTAGTGTGTTGGCCAACACTCTTTCTCTCTGTCTATGTCCTTGCCTCTCCTTGTGCTGTCTCCCTCATAGCACACGGGCAGGTGTGCTACGTGTGCATCCCCACAAGCTAGGTTTCAGAGCTATGAACAAGTAAGAGGATGAAAATCATGCAGGGTAGTGGGCACTAGAGTGGAGTGTAGACTTGGTTACTGTTCATCAAGTGGGGCTGATGTAGATGGGATGGGAGAGGGAGGCAGAGATGAGTGCAAGATTAAATGCACTAATAGAGCTCTGTGTAGTGATTGTACTTACTTGACTTTATTAATTTGCAGAGGAATCATCCAGGAGCCCTCACCGGACGAGAATATGCAGAAGTGGACCTCAGCAGCCTGGACATCTTTCTAAGGAGACATGAATATTCCTCATCTTTCTGCCTTTTGCATAGCTGCCTGTGAGTAAGAGATGAGCACTTTCAATTCCTCACCTCTACTCGCTGTAGTTTCCTTCACAGGCCGTGCGCTTCCTCGTTTGTTACGAGACTCTGGGATTAAGGCTGGGGAAGGGACAAGAATCTCCTGAACAAAGTGACTATTTTGGGACAAAGTGTACTTAGATTTCCAGAAAGCCTTTGATAAGGTCCTTCACCAAAGGCTCTTATGTAAATAAAGTTATCATTGGAAAAGAGGGAAGATCCTTTCCTGGACTGAGAACTGGTTAAAAGATAGGGAACAAAGGGTAGGAATTAATGGTAAATTTTCAGAATGGAGAGAGGTAACTAGTTGTGTTCCCCATGGGTCAATGCTAGGACCGATCCTGTTCAATTTATTCATAAATAATCTGGAGAAAGGTGAGGTGGCAAAGATTGCAGATGATACTAAACTGCTCAAGATAGTTTGTGGGAACTTTTTGAAGTTCTTCAGTGTTAATTGGATTTAACTAAGTGATTGGGCAACAAAATGGCAAATGAAATTTCATGTGGATAAATGTGAAGTAATGCACATTGGAAAAAACAACCCCAACTATACATACAATATGATGGGGGGTAATTTAGCTACAGCTAATCAGGAAATAGATCTTAGGGTCATCGTGCATAGTTTTCTGAAGATGTCCACGCAGTGTGCAGCGGCAGTCAAAAAAGCAAACAGGATGTTTGGAATAATTAAGAGGAATAGAGAATAAGGCAGAGAATATCTTACTGTCCTTATATAAATCCATGGTACTCCCACATCTTGAATACTGGGTACAGATGTGGTCTCCTCATCTCAAAAAAGATATACTGGCATTAGAAAAGGTTCAAAGAAGGGCAACTAAAATGATTAGGGGTTCAGAATGGATCCCATATGAGGAGAGATTAAAGAGGCTAGGACTTTGCAGCTTGGAAAAGAGGAGATTAGGGGCATATGATAGAGGTATATAAAATCACAAGATGTGTGGAAAAGTGAATAAGGAAAATATATTTACTTCCTATAATATAAGAACTAGGGGCCACCAAATGAAATTAATGGGCAGCAGGTTTAAAATAAATAAAAGGAAGTTCTTCTTCACGCTGCGCACAGTAAACCTGTGGAACTCGTGATGTCCAGGACTATAACAGGGTTTAAAAGAGAACTGGATAAATTCATAGAGGTTAGGTCCATTAATGGCTATTAGCCAGGATGGGTAAGGAATGATGTCCCTAGCCTTTGTTTTTCAGAGGGTGGAGATGGATGGCAGGAGAGAGATCACTTGATAATTACCCGTTGGGTTAATTCCTCTGGGGTACCTGGCAATGGCCAGGATACTGGGCTGGATGGATCTTTGGTCTAAGCCAGTTTGGCCATTCTTATGTTTTTATGGGTGCCTTTACAATGGGTGCCTTCCAGTTGCAATTGTAAAGTAGTAAAGGGAGATGGGTTGAGGGCTGGGATACGGGAGACGTGAAATGAAGAGACTACGTGACATTGCAGTTGGAGATGCTAATTTTTTTGTTTCCCTCCCTCTGCTGAGATTAGTACCAAGGAAAAAGAAGTCATGGTCAGAGTCTACTGTCCTCATGCGATGGAAAGTGAGCGAGAGTGATGAGACCACGAGCATTGTCAAAATCAAGCATTAGGCACGCATCTGGGAGCGGAGCAGCTACTTCTGTCAGTGAGATAAGTGTCTGTTCTGGTGAGAGCTCTGCTCATGGCCCATCTGGCTCCAGGTAGGGACGTCTTGTTAGTTGGGCCTGGGTTTGTAACAAAATGTTCATGACTAGCTGTGGTTATGAGGGAGACTGGGTCCCCATTTTCAGGGTCTGCTCATTTCTCTGCTGACAAAGCGATGTGTCCTCTGCAGAAAAGGTAGGTTCCAGGTGGCGAGTTGCTTGCCTTCCTCCCGTGTTTCTCTCTCTCTCTCTCTTCTCTAGTGTTGGCCCACACACTCTGTCAGTCTGACCTTGCCTCTTTATCAGCTGTATCACATCATATCACACACGCCGGTGAGATAGCTGTCTCACCCCAGAGGCCCGCTCTCGGGAAGCATGGAGAAGTAGAGAGGACGAAAATAATGCGGGAAGTGTGTGTGAGAGGAGGCAGGTACTGGAAGGTCTTGTGCACCTGTAGTGTTTTTGGCAGTGATGGCTCTTCCATAGGTGGTTTGCTGTTCTTGCAGAGGGCAGCGGAGCATCTGCAGGAAGCGGACCTGCACAATCTAGCTGTTTCGCTTTGCAGTGGAGCCGAGGAGCGCTCTTGTAATGTTGGAGGAGCAGGTGCGTGTTTTTGTGAAATGATATTTCTCTATCCAGTATCTGCATAGTGAGGTGCCTCGTGGAGAGCAGAGAGATGCTTCTCCTATCCATGGGATGGGTCCTGGGGAAGGTCCAGCTCTGCCTGTGGCTGGCAGTGGTCTGGGATTGTCCCTTTCCTAGAGGGCTGTAGCTCCTTAGGAGTGGTGAGTGTTTTAGGCCCTGGGTAAGCTGAAGAAGAATAAAGGAGGGAGCAGCAGCCAGTGACGTGTGTCTCCGTTGTTCTTCCATGCACAAATGGTGACCTAGCTTACAAGTGTTCTCTCTCTCTCTTTTCAGTCGTACTGAGATTGGTCAGATGAGAGATCGGCCAACCTGTGGCAGAGACCAAAGAAGGAGCAGCCACCCAGAGCCCATCCCTAGGGATGGAAGCCGGACAATGATCTGCAGAGTAAGAGCAAATGGAAACTTGCTGAAGTTCAGTATTGAGGGAGGGCTGCAAATACTCTTGTCAGTGGAGAGAATTTGTGAGTATGGGGAGGGCCCCTGAGGAAAAGCCTCAGCATCTCACGGGGGCACGATAAGCTTGGGGGAATTCTTTGTGCCCTCTCAAGGAATTGTCAGGTGCTATGGAGTCTTCCCAAAGTGCGATAACTCTCTTTGTGGAGAGCCAGGAAGGTGACTACAGGTGCTGAGTTTGCCTCCTTCCTGTACGTGTATCTCTGCTCTCATATGTTGGCCAACATGTGCGCGCTCTCTTTCTGTCTCTCTCCTTGTCTCCTTGCATAGAACATGGGCAATGGTGGATGCTCACAGTCTAGGGCTGGAGAGCCTGCATCCCACTGGGGCATTGGGAGGGGGAAGAGAAGCATGATGGGTACTAGATCCTCCATTGGTAGTGGTGGGGGTGACTGTGAGAGTTGACTCTGACTCTGTTCATCAAGTGGGGCTGATGTACGGTGGGTGGGAGAGGGAGGGCGGCGTCTCACACACCAATAGAACTTTGGGCAGTGACGGCCCCTGTGATGGGTTGGATCACAGACACCCCCCCCCCCCCGGGAGCTGCCAACTGATGTGCCAAGTCTACCTCTGCCCCTGCTTTCCCTGCTAGCTCAGGACTCTAGCACCCTCTTGCTGAGCCAGATACTCCCATCTGCTCCAACATAGACCCAGGGTCTGAATTACTTGCCCCAAAGCTGCAGGTTGACCTGAAAACAGCTCACAGAAGTGTGCTTGTCTTTAGCACTCAGATGCCCAACTCCCAATGGTGTACACACACAAATAAATCCGTTTTACCCTGCATAAAGCTTATACGGAGTAAACTCAAACATAGTTCATCCTCTGTAACACTGATAGAGAGAGATGCACAGCTGTTTGCCCCCCCTCCAGGTTAACTCTGGGTTAATTGATAAAATCACTTTTTACTTATTAATACGGAAAGTAGGATTTAAGTGGTTCCAAATAGTAACAGACAGAACAAAGTGAGTCACCAAGCGAATTAAAAAGCACAAATCTATGTCTAATCAAACTGAACATAGATAATCTCACCCTCAGAGATGCTTCAGTAAGTTTTTTCCTCGGACTGGACCCCATCCAGGCTTGGGCACAATTCTTTCCCTGGTACAGCTCTTGTTCCAGCTCAGGTGGTAGCTAGGGGATTCTTCATGACTCCATGGAGCTATAAAGGTGTAATGGGAGATGGGAGAACAACCACGTACACAACACTGCAGATTCCGATGATAACTTCTGTTTTTCCCTCTTCTCTTGTGCTTAGTACCACGGAGAAAGAAGTGAAGGGTAAGAGCCCACCCCCGTTGTGAGATGGAAAGCACCAAGAGCCGGGAGACCACAAGTGTTGTCGATGCCAGCCTATGGCGATGCCATCGATCTGGGAGTGGAGCAGCCGTCACCATCAGTGAGATAAGTGTCTGGTTTGGGGAGGACTCCGGTAACGGCCCATCTGCCTCCAGGCTGAGACTAGTCATTAGCTGGGGCTCGGTTTGTAGGAAAAGATTCCTGACCTGCTGTGGTTATGAGGGAGACAAGGTCCCCATTTTCAGGGGCTGGTCTTTTCTCTATCCACAAACAGTGTGTCCTATGCAGCAGAAGGTTGGATTGAGGAGGATGACTCCAGCTGTTGAGTTTCTTGACTCCATCCCACATTTTTCTTTCTCTCTCCTCTAATGTGTTGGCCAACACACACTGTCTCTCTCTTTTTCTCTGTCCTTGCCTCTCCTTGTGCTGTCTCCCTTCGTAGGACACGGGCAGGTGTGTTAGGTGTGCATCCCCACAGGCTAGGTCTTGTGAGCTATGAACAAGTAGGGGACCGAAAAGATGCAGGACAGTGGGCACTAGAGTGGAGCGGTGACTGTGGGTGTTGACTGAGTCTCTGCTCTAGTGGGGCTGATGTGGATGGGATGGGAGAGGGAGGCAGGGATGAGGGCAAGATTTCACGCATCAATTGTATTTTGTGTAGCGATGGCTCTTGCTTGGCTTATTTGCTGCACTTGCAGAGAAATCATCGGGGAGCAGCAGCAGGAGGAGAAACCAGTAGACGCGGACCTGGGCAGCCTGGACATCGTTCTAAGCACAGATTAACAGTCCTCAGCTTTCTGGCTGTGAGTAAGCGGTCGGTGCTTCGAATTCCTCATCTGTTCTCACTCCAGTTTTGTTCCTGGTCGGGTACATGGCTCTGTGGGGTTAAGAGGAGGGAAAGGCACAAGTCTCCTGTGCAGAGTGGCTGTTTTGAGTGTAGGTGCAACAGGCTGCTTTCTAGTTGTGGTCCTGAAGGTGTAACGGAAGAAGGGTTATGGGTGGAGGTCTGGGGTGCGGTAAATGGGAGAAGAACTTATGTGATGTTGCCAACTGAGATGCTAACTCGTTTGTTTCTCCTCCACCCCCTTGTGCTGGGTTCAGGACCAAGAGAAAAGAAGTGGAGGGTCAGCGTCGGCTCACCTCACGTTACGGAAAGCGAGTGAGAGCGACGAGATTGCAAGCATTTTGGATGCCAGGCAAGAGCCGTCCAGCTGGGAGCGGAGCAGCCGCCACTGTCAATGAGATAAGTATCTGTTTTGGTGATTGCTCTGCTCACTGCCCACCTGAATCCAGATACAAATGCCCCATTAGCTGGGACTGGGTTTGTAACAAAATATTCCTGACTAGGTGTGGTTCTGAAGGAGACAAGGTCCCCATTTTCAGGGGCTGCTCATTTCTTTGTTCACAAGCGCTGTGTCCTCTGCAGAAAAAGTTGGATCCAGGAGGTTGATTCCAGGTGGCGAGTTGCTTGCCTTCCTCCTGTGTTTTTTTTTTCTGTCTCTCTCTTCTCCAGTACGTTGGCCAACACACATCCTTTCTCTTTCTGTCCTTGCTTTTCCTTGTGCTGTCTCCCTTCGTACGACACAAGCACGTGTGCTTGGTGTGCATCCCCACAGGGTAGGTCTCGGGGGGCCATGATGAAGTAGGAGGGGACGAAAATTGTGCAAGGTAGCGGGCGCGGGAGTGGAGGGGTGACTGTCAGTGTTAACTTGGTCTCTGTTCATCAAGTTTGGCAGATGTAGATGGGCTGGAAGAGGGAGGCAGGGATGAGGGCAAGATTTCAAGCATCAGTGGAGATGTGTGTAGTGATGGCTCATGCTTGGCTTTTGCAGATCCATTTCCAGAGGAATTTCCCAGGAGCCGTAGCCGGAGGAGAGGTTGGCAGATGTGGACATGAGGAAACTGAACATCCTTCTGAGCAGACACGAACAGTCCTCGGCTTTCTGCTTCCCACATAACTGGCTGTGAGTTAGCTGTCGGTGCTTTGAATTCCTCATCTGTTCTTGCTGTACTTTTCTTCACATGCCGTGTGCTTCCTCGTTGGGCATGAGGCTCTTTGGCATTAAGGTGGGGGAAGGGCCAAGAGTCTCCTGAGCAAAGTGACTATTTTGGGTTACAATGGGTCCCTTCTAGTTGCAGGTGTAAAGTAGTGATGGGAGATGGGTTGAGGGCAGAACCGTGGGATAGAGGAGCTGTAAAATGAAGAGACTACGTGACATTGCAGACGGAGATGCTGTTTTCTTTTTGCTTTTCTCCACTCTGCTGGGTTTAGTACCAAGGAAAAAGAAGTCACACGTCGGAGTCTACTGCCCTCATGCGATGGACAGTGAGTGAGAGCAGCGAGCCTGTGAGCATTGTTCATGCCAGGCAAGAGCCGTCCATCTGGGAGCCGAGCAGAGGCCATTGTCACTAAGAAGTGTCTGGTTTGGTGATTGCTCTGCTCACAGCTCAGCTCCTGGTAGGGACACCCCATTAGCAAGGTCTGGGTTTGTAAGAAAAGGTTCCTAACTAGTGGTTATGAAGGAGACAAGGTCCCCATTTTCAGGGGCTGGTCATTTCTCTGGCCAGGAGGGGTGTGTCCTCTGCAGCAGAAGGTTCGATCCAGGGGGAAGACTCCAGCTCTTGAGTTTCTAGACTCCCTCCCATGTTCTCTCTCTCTCTCTCTCTCTCTCTCCTCTAATGTGTTGGCCAACACACACTCTGTCTGTCTGTCTCTCACTCTCTCTGTCCTTGCTTCTTCTTGTGCTGTCTCCCTTCATAGGACATGGATAGGAGTGCTAGGTGTGCATCCCCACAGGCTAGATCTCGGGAGCTATGAACAAATAGGAGGAGATGAAAATCATGCAGGGTATTGGGCGCTAGAGTGGAGCGGTGTCTGTGGATGTTGACTCAGTCTCTGTTCATCGAGTCAAGCGGATGTAGATGGGATGGGAGAGGGAGGCAGGGATGAGGGCAAGATTAAATGCACCAGTAGTGCTGTGTGTAGTGATGGTACTTACTTGACTTTATTAGTTTGCAGAGGAAAATAAGAGCCTACCCAAAGTTGCTGACTGAAAGGGTAACTGATTTGTTTTTCCCCCTTGTGCTGGGTTTAGTAGCAAGAGAAAAGAAGTCACAGGCCAGAGTCTACTGCCCTCGTGCAATGGAAAGAGAGCAAGAGCGATGAGTCTGCAAGCGTTGTTGATGTGACGCAGAAGGCGTCCATCTGGGAGCGGAACCGCCACCACTCTCAATGAGATAAGTGTCTTCTTTGGTGATCGCTCTGCTCAAGGCCCATCTTGCTCCCGGTAGGGACGCCCCGTTAGCTGGGGCTGGGTTTGTAAGAAAAGGTTCCTGACTAGTTGTGGTTACAAGGGAGACGATGTCCCCATTTTCAGGGGCTGCTCATGTCTCTGGCCAGGACCAGTGTGTCCTCCGCAGCATATTAGATTCAGGGGGATGACTCCAGCTGGTGAGTTTCTTGACTCCCTCCCACGTTTTTCTCTCTCTCTCCTCTAATGTGTTGGCCAACACACACTCTCTGTCTGTCTCTCACTCTCTGTCCTTGCCTCTTCTTGTGCTGTCTTCCTTCAGAGGACACGGGCAGGTGTGTTAGGTATGCATCCCCACAGGCTAGGTCTTGTGAGCTATGAACAAGTAGGGGACCGAAATGATGCAGGGCAGTGGGCGCTAGAGTGAAGCGGTGACTGTGGGTGTTGACTGAGTCTCTGCTCTAGTGGGGCTGATGTGGGAGGCAGGGATGAGGCAAGATTTCACGCACCAATTGAATTTTTGTAGTGAGGGCTCTTGCTTGGCTTATTTGCTGCACTTGTAGAGGAATTGTCCAGAGCAGCAGCCGGAGGAGAAATTGGCAGACGTGGGCCTGAGGAGCCTGGACATTCTTCTAAGGAGACATGAACAGTCCTCAGCTTTCTGCCTCGTGCATAACTGGCTGTGGGTAAGTGGTCAGTGCTTGGAATTCCTCATCTGTACTTTCTGTGATTTTCTTCACACTTTGTTTGCTTCCTTGTT
The DNA here is from genome assembly GCF_016161935.1 of Mauremys reevesii. Taxonomy (NCBI): domain Eukaryota; kingdom Metazoa; phylum Chordata; order Testudines; family Geoemydidae; genus Mauremys; species Mauremys reevesii. Next base: position 13,648 of record NW_024100823.1, read on the forward strand.
GGGTGTGGGCTCTTTGGGATTAAGGCTGGGGAAAGGACCAGAGTCACAATTGCTAACTTTCACTGGGGAAATAAGCACCTGACTTTGACAATAAGCCAAAAATCAAGATAAACCCATTTGAAAACAAGGCCAAAACAAGCCAATCCCTAAGAACCCCAACACTCAATGACTAGATCTCCCCTGGCGTGCAGTCTGGGACTGTGGTGGGCCCGCTGTGCCCTCAACTAGCCGTCCCTTTGCTCCTCCTTGTCCGTGCTTGCTGGAAGCAAAGCTACAAGAAGCAATAAGTTACAAGGCAAAAGAAGCACAATTTCTGTGTGTTTTCCCACAGGTTTGGTGTGTCTGACCAGAGTCATCTGTGCAGAGTGACTATTTCAGGTGTTGTCGCAAGGGTGCTTTCTACTTGTAGTCATAAAGGCGTGATGGGAGGAGGGTTCAGGGCAGAACCCCACCATGTGGGAGAGGCAAAAAGAAGCGGCTACCCAACATTGCCAATTGAGATGGTGACTGACTTGTTTTTCCGCTGGATTTAGTACCAAGGGAAAAGAAGTGACAAGTCAGAGTCTACTGCCCCCATACGATGGAAAGTGAGCGAGAGTGATGGGACTGCGAGAATTATTGATGCCTTGAAAAAGCCGTCCAACTGGGAATGGAAGAGTCATCACTGTCAATGAGATAAGTGTCTGTTTTGGTGATTGCTCTGCTCACGGCCCACCTTGCTCCTGAAAGGGATGCCCCGTTTGCTGAGGCTGTGTTTGTAAGAAAAGGTTCCTGCCTAGCTGTGGTTTTGAGAGAGAGAGAAGATTCCCATTTTAGGGGCTGCTCAGTTTTCTGGCCAGGAGCAGTGTGTCCTACGCAGCAGAAGGTTGCATCTAGGAGAATGAGTCCAAGTGGTGAATTGCTTGCCTTTCCCTCGTGTTTCTCTCTCTCTCTCCTCTAGTGTGTTGGCCAACACTCTTTCTCAATCTGTCCTTGCTTTTCCTTGTGCTGTCTCCCTTCTTAGGATATCGGCAGGCGAGCTAGGTGTGCACCCCCACAGGTTATGTCTTGGGAGCCATAAAGAAGTAGGAGGGGACGAAAATCATGCGGGGCAGTCGGTGCGAGACTGGAGCGATGACTGTTGGTGTTGTGGGGCTAAGACAGATCGAAAGCGACGCAGGGAAGAGGGGCTTAATTGGGCTCTATGTAGTGCAGAAGTTCTCAAACTGGGGTTTAGGTCCCGTCAGGGGGCTGCAAGGTTGTTATTTGGGGGGTTCTGAAATGTCATCCTCCATACTAAACATCACTTTGCTTCCAGCATTTATAATGGTGTTGAATATACAAAAAGTGTTTTTAATTTATAAGGGGAGGGTCACACTCAGAAGCCTTCTATGTAAAAGGGATCATCAGTACAAAAGGTTGAGAACCACTGGTGTAGTGATAGTTCTTGCTTGCCTTTATTAGTTTGCAGCGGAATTGTGCAGGAGTCTCAGCTGGAGAAGAAGCTGTCAGAAGTGGACCTGAACTGCCTGGACATCCTTCTAAGGAGACATGAACAGTCCTCAGCTTTCTACATTCTGGATAACTGGCTATGAGTAAGAAGTCAGTGTTTTCAATTCCTTATCTGTACTCACTCTTGTTTCCTTCATAGGCCGTGTGCTTCCTCGTTGGGTACGAGGCTCTGTGGGATTAAGGCTGGGGAAGGGACAAGAGTCTCCTGAGCAAAGTGACTATTTTGGGTGCAGTTAAAATGGGTCCCTTCTAGTTGCAGCTGTAAAGTAGTAATGGGAGATGGGTTGAGGGCGGAGCTGTGGGATACGGGAGATGTGAAATGAAGAGACTACGTGACATTGCAGACGGAGATGGTAATTATATTTTTTTCTTCCTTTTACTTCCTTGGTACTAAACCCAGCAGTCACACATCAGAGTCTACTGTCCTCATGCGATGGAAAGTGAGTGAGAGCAGCGAGCCTGTGAGCATTGTTCATGCCAGGCAACAGCCGTCAATGTGGGGGTCGAGCAGACGCCACTGTCAGTGAGATAAGTGTCTGTTTTGCTGAGGGTTCTGCTCACGGCCCATATCAGTTTCTTGACTTTCTCTGTGTTTCTCTCTCTCTCTCTCTCTCTCTTCTCTAGTGTGTTGGCCAACAATCTGTCTCTGTCCTTGCCTCTCCTTGTGCTGTCTCCTTTCATAGGACACGGGCAGGAGTGCTAGGTGTTCATCCCCACAGGCTGTGTCTCAGGAGCTATGAAGTAGGAGGGGATGAAAATCATGCAGGGTAGTGGGCGCTAGAGTGGAGCGGTGACCGTCAGTGTTGACTCAGTCTCTGTTCATCTAGTCGGGCTGATGTAGATGAGATGGGAGAGGGAGGCAGGGATGAGTGCATTCATAGAGCTCTGTGTAGTGACAGTTCTTGCTTGGCTTTATTAGTTTGCAGAGGAATCGTCCAGGAGCCCCAGCTGGATGAGAATGTCAGAAGTGGACCTGAGCAGCCTGGACATCCTTCTAAGGAAACAAGAATAGTCCTCAGGTTTCTGCCTTCTGCATAACTGGCTGTGAGTAAGGGCTCAGTGCTTTGAACTCAGTCATCTGTACTCACTGTAGTATTCTTTATTGACCGTGTGGTTTCTTGTTGGGTACAGGGCTCTGTGGGATTAAGGGTGAGGGGCCAGAGTCTGCTGTGCAGAGTGACTCTGTTGGGTGTTGTTGTAAGAGGTGCTTTGTACTTTTAGTCCTAAAGGTGTAAGGGGTAGAAGGCGGAACCCCGCCGTGCGTGAGAGGGGAAAAGAAGAGCCTAAGAGACATTTCTGACTGAGACGGTAGCTTACTTGTTTTATCCCCTGGTTTTAGTACCAAGGAAAAAGACATCACATGTCAAAGTCTACTGCCCTTATGAGTGAGAGTGACGAGAATGCGAGCATTGTTGGTGCCAGGCAGGAGCCGTCCATCTGGGAGCAGAACAGCTGCTACTATCACTGAGATAAGTATCTGTTTTGCTGAGGGTTCTGCTCACGGCCCACCTGGCTACAGGTAGAGACACCCCGTTAGGTGGAGTGGGTTTGTAAGAAAAGGTTCCTGACTAGCTGTGGTTTTGAGGGAGACACGGTCCCCATTTTCAGGGGCTGATTTCTCTGGCCAGGATCGGTGTGTCCTCGGCAGGAGAAGGTTAGATCCATGAGGGATGACTCCAGGTGGTGAGTTGCTTGCCTTCCTCCTCTGTTTCTCTCTCTGTCTTCTCTACTCTACTGTGTTGGCCAACACTCTCTCTCTCTCTCTCTCTCTCTCTCTCTCTCTCTCTCTCTCTCTCTCTCGGCTGTCTCCCTTCATAGGGCACGGGCAGGAATGCTATGTGTGCATCCCCTCAGGCTAGGTCTCGGGAGCTATGAACAAGTAGGAGGGGACGAAAATCATGCATCGTAGTGGGTGCTAGAGTGGAGGGGTGACTGTAGATGTTGACTGTCTCTCTTCAAGTGGGCCTGATGTAGATAGGCAGGGATGAGGGCAAGATTACCTGCACCAATTGAATTTTGTGTAGTGATGGCTCTTGCTTCGCTCATTTCCTGCGCTTGCAGAGGAATTGTCCAGGAGCAGCAGCTGAAGGAGAAAGTGGCAGACGCGGACCTGAGGAGCCTGGACATCCTTCTAAGCAGACATGAAAGGTCCTCAGATTTCTGCCTCCCGCACAACTGGCTGTGAGTAAGCGGTCAGTGCTTGGAATCCCTCATCTGTACTGGCTCCGGTTTTGTTCAGAGGCTCTGAATTTCTTCATTGGACATGGTGCTCTGTGGGATTCAGACGAAGCAAAGGCACAAGTCTTCTGTGCAAAGTGAGTATCTTGGATGTAGGTGCAGTGGGCTGCTTTTTAGTTGTAGTGCTAAAGCTGTAATGGGAGGAGGGTTGAGGGCGGAGCCCTGAGGTGTGGTAGATGCGAGAAGAAGAACCTATGCACGTTGCAGACTGAGATGCTAACTGATTTGTTTTTCCCCCTAGTGCTGGGTTTAGTACCAAGTGCAGAGTCAGAGTCCACTCCGCACATGCCATGGAAAGGGAGCGAGAGCTGGGAGATTCTAAGCATTGTTGATGCCAGGGAAGAGCCATCCAGCTGGGAGTGGAGCAAGGACCACTGTCAGTGAGATAAGTGTCTTGTTAGGTGAAGGCTCTGCTGTGGTTACAAGGGAGACAAGGTCCCTATTTTCAGGGGCTGCTCAGTCCTCTGGCCAGTACAGGTGTGTCCTCTGCAGCGGAAGGTTGGATCCAGGAGGATGACTCCAGGTGACAAGTTGCTTGCCTGCCTTCCTCCCGTGTTTCTCATTTTCTCTCTCTGTCTCTTTAGTGTGTTGGCCAACACTCTCTCTTAATCTGTCCTGTCCTTTCCTTGTGCCATCTCCCTTCTTAGGACATGGGCAGGTGTGCTAGGTGTGCATCTCCACAGGTTAGGTCTTGAAAGCCCTGGAGTAGTAGGAGGGGACGAAAACCATGCGGGGTAGTGGGTGCGAGAGTGGAGCAGTGACTGTCAGTGTTGAATCGGTCTCTGTTCAAGTGGGGCTGATGTAGATGGGTGGAAGAGGGAGGCAGGATTGAGGGCAACATTTCAAGCACCATTAGAACTGTGTGTAGAGATGGCGCATGCTTGGCTTTTGCAGCTGCATTTCCAGAGGAATTGTCCAGGAGCTTGAGCCGGAGGAGAAACTGGCAGAGGTGGATCTGAGCAGCTTGGACATGATTCTAACCAGACAGGAACAGTCCTCAGCTTTCTGCCTTCTGAACACCTGGCTGTGAGTAAGCGGTCAGTGCTTTCAATTCCTTATCTGTACTCGCTGTAGTTTACTTCACAGGCCTTGTGCTTCCTCCTTGGGTACCGGGCACAGTGGTATTAAGGCTGGGGAAGGGACAGGAGTCTCCTGAGCAAAGTGACTATTTTGGGTGCAGTTACAATGGATCCCTTCTAGTTGCAGATGTATAGTAGTAATAGAAGATGGTTTGATGGTGGAGCCGTGGGATATGGGAGATGAAGAGACTACGTGACATTGCAGATGGAGATGCTAATTTGTTTGTTTTTCTCTCCTCTGCTGGGTTTAGTACCAAGGAAAAATAAGTCACATGTCAGAGTCTACTGCCCTCATGCAATGGAAAGTGAGTGAGAGCAGCGAGCCTCTGAGCATTGTTCATGCCAGGCAAGAGCCATTCATTTGGGAGCCAAGCAGATGCCACTGTCAGTGAGATAAGTGTCTGTTTTGCTGAGGGTTCTGTTATCAGCCAATCTGACTCCAGGTACAGACACCCTGTTAGCTGGGGCTGGTTTGTCAGAAGAGTTTCCTGACTAGCTGGGGAGACAAGGTCCCCATTTTCAGGGGCTTGTCATTGCTCTGTTCACAAGCAGTGTGTCCTCCGCAGGAGAAGGTTGGATCCAGGAGGATGACTCCAGATGGTGAGTTACTTGCCTTTCTCCTGTGTTTCTCTCTCTCTTCTCTAGTGTGTTGGCCAACACTCTTTTTCTCTCTCTCTCTGTCTCTGTCCTTGCCTCTCCTTGTGCCGTCTCCCTTCATAGAACAGGGGCAGGAGTGCTAGGTGTGCATCCCCACAGGCTTGGTCTCGGGAGCTATGAACAAGTAGGAGGGGATGAAAATCATGCAGGATAGTGGGCGCCAGAGTGAGGCAGTGTCTGTGGATGTTGACTCAGTCTCTGTTCATTGAGTCTGGCGGATATAGATGGAATGGGAGAGGGAGGCAGGGATGAGGACATTCATAGAGCTCTGTGTAATGATGGTCCTTGCTTGGCTTTATTAGTTTGCAGAGGAATTGTCCAGGAGCCCTCGCCGGAGGAGAATATGCAGAAGTGGATCTGAGAAGCCTGGACATCCTTCTAAGGAGACATGAATAGTCCTCGGGTTTCTGCATAACTGGCTGTTCCTCATCTGTACTTGCTGTAGTTTTCTTCACAGGCCGTGTGCTTCCTCCTTGGGTACGGGGCTCTGTGGCTGGGGAGGGCCCAGAATCTGCTCTGCAGAGTGACTATGTTGGGTGCCATTAAGAGGGCCAATGCAGAGAGGAGAAAAGGGGCCTGAACCCTGATTACAGGACGGTCACCCTTTCTTTAGTAAAATACTCCTCCTTCTTTTTTACTCGGTGTGGGTGGGGCGGGAAGTCCCCAATGTGAAAAGATCTGGAAATGAACAGGTAAGGGAGGGATCCTGCTGAGTGTCTCCTTTCCGATCAATCCTCCATCTCTCAGCGACACCCTTCCGGACTTACCTTCCTACCTCACCAAGAAAATAACTTTGTGCTCCCTAACCAGAAACCAGGGAGAAGGTAGTCTTTTTTTTTTTTTACCAGAAAGGACCCCTCTTCCTTGTGACGCAGTCCTGTTAGTAGGGTTAGGTGCACCCACGTGCTGGCTCCGAATACCACCGCATGTGATTACAACACCTGAACATCAACACATTTCAGAAAGGACCGCCACATCAATCCCTTCGGACGTAGCCCTAGGAATCTCCTCTGTCTATCTCCAAAGAGAGACAAGGCCTGGAATTTGGACACAGCTGAGGGAGCTGTCCGAATCTCTACAGTTGAACACTCATCAGTGCGACGGTGTCTTTCTTGTGCACAAGAAAACAAAGGGTCAAAGTTGTGGTTGGTTGAGCGGTGTAAATTGGGCAGGGCAAAAGAACTTGCGGAAGGATGAGGTGGAAGTGAGGGTGTGAAAGGAGCCCCCCACCTCACCTGTTCATTTCTAGACGGTGTGACATTTGCATGGTTGGGCCATTTCTTGGCTTTTTTGAGAAAAGGGGCGAATTTTCCCATGGCTTCCACCATCCCCTTACAGCTGCCCCTTCGCCACACTATGTTGCATCTGACCTGGATAGGTAGAAAGTAAGATTTCACTTCAAATCTCAAAGTCCAGTAGAAATAATTGTGGGGGAATTTCCTGTCACTAAGAGAAACAGAAGCTCAAGCCTTCTCAAGGGGTGGGGTGTCGCTCAGCCACAGGCACAAAAAGGCTCCCCTAGTTTAAGCGTGCGAGGGATAAGACGTTACAGCCTCGTTACAGGGCAGTCATTTTGCCGGGCATGTCAAAGTGACCTGTGGTTTAATTTGCTTGGCAAAGGAGACCCAAACCTTCCTTACAGGGTGGTCCTTAAGCCAGGGGCGTTCGAATGGGGCAGAGAGAAAAGCGTTGTAAAGGAGAGACCTCCGTTCCCTCAGGAGAGCGTAGTCTCATTGCCCAGCAAGTGCCAGCTGCCCAAGAGGAGCTAGAAAGGGGAGACCTGCACCCTTCTCACAGGGATTGGTCAGTGGCAAAGAGCATTCTAAAGGCTAGGTCCTAAGGAGCTCAAAGCCACAGAGACCTTGTGGTGATCTGCGTGTAATGTAATATCTCATTGTAAGGTGATGTGGCCAGCAAGAGTTAATTAACTCACAAACTGACCTTGACCTGTGGCCAAACTTTAAGGACTGGTTAGGAAGATCTGTAAAGGAATTAGAGGTTTGAAATGCAGCCTGCATTGTTAGAAGGGTAAATGTTAGCTCAGGTCTTGTCTATTGCTATAGCTGTGATTCAAAGATCAAAAAAGCAAAATAGGAAGACACTGGAGTGAGATAGTGTTATTGTCTATATCGGGGATGGCAACCTTTCACAAGTGGTGTGCTGAGCCTTCATTTATTCACTCTAAAATTTATTACTGGCACGCGAAACCTTAATGTTTTTCAGAAGGTCTCTTTAGTTTCTATGTCTATATATTATATAACTAGTGTTGTATTGTAAAATAAACAAGGTTTTCAAAATGTTTAAGTAGCTTCATTTAAAATTAAATTAAAATGTTGATCTTACACCGCTGGCCTGCTCAACCCGCTGCTGGTCTGGGGTTCTGTTCCACTAGGCCACCAGCAGCCTGTGCGGGGCCCTGCCCACAGACAGAGGGTAGCTACCTTCTCCCTGGTTCTGGCCCATTCTCTTGCTCTCTGCACTGAGCTGAGGTGGGAGTGGAGGACGGAGCACAGGGCTGGGGCTGAAGGGTCTGGCCCAGGAGCTAGAATGAGGGAGGGGGCTCAGGGTTGGGGCAGGAGGTCTGTGTGTGGGGGCACTTACCTGGGCAGCTCCCATTTGGTGTGAGGGGTGCAGGTGGGAATGTGAGTGGGGGTGCAGGAGCTCCCGTTTGGTGCTCGGGGTGGGGATGTGCAGGGGTGCAAGATTCAGGGCAGAGGACTGGGGCCATGTGAGGGGAGTGCAGGTGTCAGGGCGGGGGGGCTGGGTATGTGTGGGGGTGCCACAGTCAGGGCTGGGGTCGGGGGGGGGTGAAGGAGTCAACAGAGGGCTGGGTGTGTAAGAGGGAGGTACAGGGCTCAGGGCAGGGGCCTGTGTGTGGGTGTGTGGGGGGGGTGTCAGGGCTCAGGGCAGAGGGCCTGGGTGACTGCCCCCCTCAGAACCTCCAACCCCCTCTGCTCCTTGTCCCCTAACTACCCCCTCCTGGGACCCCTGCCCCTAACTGCTCCCCAGAACCCTATCCCCTATCTAAGCCTCCCTGTTCTTGTCCCCTGACTGCCCCCCTAGGAGCCTACCCCCTACCTGTCCCCTGACTGCCCCAACCCTTATCCGCACCCCGAGACAGACCCCTGGACTCCCACGCCCCATCCAACCACTCCCCCGACCTGACCCCCAGCACTCCCGACCCATACACCCCTCCCCCTGCTCCCTACCTGCTGCAACCCCCTCCACACCCCCGCCTCCTGACAACCCCCCCTGACTCATCCAACCCCCCCAGCTCCTTGTCCCCTGACCACCTCCTCCAGAGACCCCCCCAACCCTAACTGTCCCCTGACCCCTATCCAGTGCCCACCCCCTGACAGACCCAGGAATTCCCATGCCCCATCCACCCCCCTGTTCCCTGTCTGCTGCCTCCAGAGTCCCCCACCCCGAGCCCCCACCCCAGGGTCCCACCCCCTATCCAACCAACCCTGCTCCCTGTCCCCTGACTACCCCCACCCCTTACCAAAGCCCCCCAGCCCCAGATCCCCTTACCATGAGCTGCCAAGCAGAGCCAGCCTATGCTGCCCCATGGGAGTGCACAACCCTGCCCCTCAGAGTGCTGCATGCACGGGGGCAGGGCTCTGGATCAGTGGGGAGTGTCTTTGCCTCCCTGCAGATCCAAACACTGCCCCACAGGAGCACGCAGCCCTGGACCCAGAGCTCTGTGTGGGAGGCAGGGATCCGGGGGAGGGGCTGGGGGCTTGCTGCGTTAGGCCCGGTGCTCTAGCCCGGGAGTGCGGACCCTGCGGCTTGCTGCGCTGGCAGGATTTTTAATGGCACCCTGGAGTCCCGGCAGGCAGCCGTGTGCCATTGAAAATCGGCTCCCGTGACGTCTTTGGCACGTGGCTGCTGGAGGTTGCTGACCCTTGACCTAGTGTCTCTGTGGCTCCATGATGGAAATAATTAGTGAGACGTGTGGCCATGTGGGGTAATGCACAGAGCAGTTCCTGCATGGAGCTACAGTGACACTGTGGCCATGTGGGGTAATGCGCAGAGCAGTTCCTGCATGGAGCAACAGTGACACCGTGTGGCCACGCAGGATAATGCACAGAGCAGTTTCTGCATGGAGCAACAGTGACACCGTGTGGCCACGCAGGGTATTGCACAGAGCAGTTTCTGCATGGAGCAACAGTGACACCGTGTGGCCACGCAGGGTATTGCACAGAGCATTTATGTCAGAGGAACAGTGACATCATTACCCTGCGTGGGCACATGGTGTCACTGTAGCTCCATGAAGGAAATGCTCTGTGCATTACCTTTTGTGGCCACATGGTATCACTATTCCTCCATGAGAAATGCTCTGTGCATTACCCTGCGTGGCCACATGGCGTCACTGTTGCTTCGTATAGGAACTGTTCTGTGCATTACCCTACGTGGCCACACGGTGTCAATGGTCCTCTGAAAGAAATGCTCTGTGCATTACCCTTCGTGGCCACACGGTGTCACTAGTCCTCCGTGAGAAATGCTCTGTGCATTACCTTTCATGGCCACATGGCGTCACTGTTGCTCCATGCAGGAACTGTTCTGAGCATTACCCTGCGTGGCCACACGGTGTCACTGTAGCTCCATGCAGGAACTGCTCTGTGGATTACCCTGCGTGGCCACATGGTGTCACTGTTCCTCTGAGATAAATGCTCTGTGCATTACCCTGCGTGGCCACCTGATGTCACTGTTGCTCCATGCAGGAACTACTCTGTGCATTACCTTGCGTGGCCACATGGTGTCAGTGTTCCTCTGAGAGAAATGCTCTGTGCATTACAATGCATGGCCACACGATGTCACTGGAGCTACATGCAGGAACTGTTCTATGCATTACTCTGCGTGACCACACGATGTCTCTGTAGCTCCATGCAGGAACTGTTCTGTGCATTACTCTGCGTGGCCACATGGTGTCACTGTTCCTCTGAAATATTCTGTGCATTACCCTCCATGGCCACACACTGTCTCTGTTACTCCGTGAGATATGGTCTGTGCATTACCCTTCATGGCCACATGGTGTCACTGTAGCTCCACGCAGGAACTGCTCTGTGTATTAAAAAGAAGCAGCAAGCTGCAAGGTAAACAAGCAAGAAGCCAGCAGCCAAACACTAGCCAACAGGCAATTTTCAGCCAATTAAGCCAAAATCAATCTCAGTTTCTCTGTTTTTCCCATGTGTTTGGAGTGTCTGATGCTTTGTGCATTACTGTGACAGGTCACCATGAGTGCCACAGTTGGCCTGAGGGAAATGCTTTCTTATCACTGTCCCTTCATAAGGGAAACGGGTTGTGTATTACTTGGAGTGCCCACCCAGTGTCACTGTTGCTCTAGGAGGAAAATGCCTTCTGCATTCCCCCATCTGGTATCACTGTTGCTCCATTAGGAAATGCTTATCTGTCGTGGCCACTCTTGTCCCTGTGCGGTCCCTGGGAACCCCTTCAGTGAGACAGCCTTTGTCAGGGTTCCACTCTCTCTGGGTGTTCAGCCCCTCCACCTCCTGGAACTGCACCACTCTGAGTCTTAGCACACCCGTCTCTTGCTATGGGCCCCCTCAGGGAATCCACTTGCTCTGGACTGCCAGGGCCTCCTCACCCCCGAAGGGGTTGATGCAACCCTGTTCTCTAGCCCGGAGTGACACTCAGCCAGCGTAACACAGGAGGGTTTATTGAGCTTTTGAACCCAACATAGGAAACTCTCAGAGCCTTAGGCCTGGCCTCCTCAGCACAGCACATCCAAGTCTCCCTGCATCCAGGGGCTCTGTCTAATCTCTGTCTCTCCAGTCCTGAACCCCCCTGCTTCCCAGCTGGGCATTTGATATCATGGGCCCCAAGCCCTGCCTCTGTCCATTGTCTTCTCTCTAGGTAAACAGGGTCACCTGGGCCTCCTCTCCTCTCCTCCAGCCCCCACTGGCTGGAACTGGCTGTTGGGCTGTGGAGAGAGGACCCCAGTGACCTATTGTCTTCCTAGTGGCTAGAACTGGTTGGGACTCCTGAGCTGGGCCTCTGGGTTGCCAGTCGCTGGGGTATCCATTCTCCAGGCCATCAGTTGGGGCCTCAAGTTCCCTCGCTGGTCCTCTGTAACAAAAAACTCCCTCTGGCCTCGTCTCGTTAACACAGTAACACCCAGGGAAACTGAGTCACACGCCGTCTGCATGCAAACCATTGGAAAAAACAAGGAGCCAAACCAGAAAATCTCCCACTTTGTTACACACTTATCACTCAACGGTGCTGTCTGCTGTGGCAACCGGGACATGTGCTGCAGGAAGTGGGGCTACTTCAATGAGACCCTGTCCCACATCCTGTGTGGATGTCAGCACTACTCTGGAGCCTGCCGGTAATGCCACAGCGCCATCCAGAACGGGGTGGTGAAAGCCATCCCGCCGTCCCTGGGGAAGCTCACCATCGACCCCGCCATCCTCGGCACGGACAGCCAACTGTGACCCAACATCGTGATGGATACGGAAAAGAAGATTCTCATGGTGGACGTCATGGTGCCGTTCGACACTGGCAGTACCAGGTAGAGTAATTGAGAACACCGGTCAGGAAAATAACCCACTTCCTTCTTTCCTTGACAAATCAAGGGATTCACCCCACCCATGTACTTAGTATTGGTATAGTGCAAGGGTCAGCAACCTGTGGCATGTGAGCAGATCTTTAATGGCACACTGCTGCCCGCCGGAGTCCCAAGGACATAAAGCCAGTGAGGGGCAGAGCCTGCACCCCCCGAGAGAGGAGCCACCTCAGTGGCCTGGCCATGGGCTCCTGCGTCCCCTCACCTGGCGAGGAGCCCTGCCCCGGGGGCGTGGAGGGGCCAGCTCACCTGAGCCACCTTGGTATAGTTGGCTATGGTGGATTGGCAGCGTTCTGGGGAAGCAGGTTTGCTGCTGGACCTGGACCCGACTCCCGACAGCAGGAAGGGGGAGCAGGGATGGTGGAGGTGGGAGAGGCTGGCAGCAGCAGCGACAGCTGCTGAGCGTCCCTGGGAGGAGGCGCCCAGCTGCAGCCATGGCTCGGTACCTGCTGTTCATGAGCTGGGAGGAGCAGAGAGCTCAGTGGCCCGGTGGTGCTGAGCATGTAGCAGGTGTGGGCGAGTGGGAATTGGTGGTGGCCAGAGAGCCCTGGGGTGAGGAGCTCGCATACTGCGGGGTTATGTGCCGCCAGGGGCAGCTCCTCCAGACACAGCCAGAAGGGACTCTCTTGCCGCAGGCGCTAGTTGCGCTTGTGCAGTGTGCCATGGGGCTCCGAGTGGGTGAGCTGGCTGGGGGCCGCAGGAGTGAGGGGAGCCCTGTTCCCTGAGTCCCCCCCACACCCACCCAACCCTCTGCCCAGAGCCCCGCACACACACACCCAGCCCCCTGCCCTGACCCCACACACACCCAGCCCCTGCCCTGACCCCCCACACCCACCCAGCCCTCTGCCCAGAGTCCCGCACACACACCAGGCCTGTGCTCTGCACGCACCCCCCAGGCCCCTCCCCTGAGCCCCCCTCATACACACCCAGCCTTCTGCCTGACAGCTTCACCCCCACCCATGACCCCAGCCCTGACTCTGGCACCCCCACATCCCCATTCACCCCACCCTCAGCACCAAATGGGAGCTCCTGCACACACCCTTACACACATTCCCGCCTGTACACCTCACACCAAATGGAAGCTGCCCAGGTAAGTGCCCCACACCCAAACCTCCTGCCCCAATCCTTAGCCCTCTCCTCATTTTATCTCCTGGCCAGACCCTTCACCTCATCCTGTGCTCAGTGCATTCCCACTCTCAGCTCAGTGCAGAGAGGAAGAGAATGGGCCAGAACCAGGGAGAAGGTAGCTACCCGCTGTATGTGGGGAGGACCAGGACTCCAGACTGGCAGCGAGCTGAGTGGGTCTGGCAGCAGGGATGTCAGCTGGCAGGAGCCCGCAGATGGAACCCCTGAGCGGCAGTGGGCTGAGCTGCTCAGCCTGCTGCGGGTCTAGGGTCCTCGCCAGTGGCCCCACCCAGACAGCTGCTAGTCTGGGATTCTGGCTGCCTGACTATTGCCAGCCGGGGTCCCGACCACAGGCCTCGCTCAGCCCATTGCTGGCCTAGGTGAAAAGAACCCCAGACTAGAAGTGGGTTGAGCGGGCCAGCGGCGTAAGATCAACATTTTAATTTAATTTAAAATTAAGCTTCTTAAACATTTTGAAAACCTTGTTTATATTATTTAACTAAACTATTGTTGTATTGTAAAAGAGAGACTTATAGAGACCTTCTAAAAAACATGAAAAAGTATTACCAGCACTCGAAACCTTAAATTAAAATGAAGACTCGGCACACCACTGCTGAAAGGTTGCTGACCCCAGGTATAATCAATGACTTGGACTCTGGATACATTCTATGGGTGGTGTACCTGAGATCACTTACCCACTGTGGTTTTAAAAATGCCCGCACCCCAATCTGGGTCTATGGCGATTGTGTTATGTATGTATCTTATGAACCTTGTAACCGACACTTGTAATCCCTCAGAACCTAAGCCTGACCGCAGCTGTACAGTGCCTTCCTTCTTAATGTTTAAAATCATACTTACACAAGTTACCTTCTACACTCTCATTGGCTATTTAACATTTTTATTGAAGTTATTTTAATTAAAATAGACAAAATGTAGATATGGTTGTTGGGGACGCACTTGGCATAATCCAGGTAACTCAAAAGGATGGAAGGCCATGAGAGCTGATGAAGTCCTCTTGCTCTGAGCCATAGTGTACCAACTCTCCATGTTTGACCCCGAGTTGCTCTTGTGAAAGGGGCTACTCCTTCTAGAAGAAAGAAACTAGTAAGAACCGGTTAGTAGCTAGGCAGACTTGGTTCTGGGTGGGTAATGTTCATGTCATAAACATTGTAACAAGTTACTGTTTTGGTTAAAGTATAAAAGGTATGTGAGTTCTTTGTTTCGCACGGTTTTGATTTGAGCCCTGTGTGGCTCCTGATGCCTATTTGAGATCTCAAATAAAGTTCTGTTTGCTTCTCCATCCTGGTGTGTCCTTTTATGCGGTGCACACCGGGCAACGAACTCAACCACTGCCACCTTGGGCACTGAGTGCCGGCAACAGTTTGGTCAAAGCCAGATGACAATTACTTAGGGGTGTTATTGTAAGTTACTATAAAAAGGGCTGCACTAGCTGGAGCTGAACGTGTATCATTGCCAACTCTCCCCACACATGCTCCAGGTACTGGCTCCATGACTTGGGATGAACAAGAAAAAGGATGGTACATTGTGAGAGGGACCTAGAGGGTTTCAGAGCTGACAAGCCAGGGCAGGAGATGGCTGCTCCCAGGTATGATGGTGATGGGGCCCATTAAGGTATCTGGATAGAAAAGGCAGGGGCAAAAGCATGTGGTGGGGCACAGCTGAGGCTGAACATTAACTGCCAGGGGTGAGGAGGGCAATAAATCATCCCCCCCCCGGGCCCCCAGACTGGGCATCGTCTGAGCAGGAGGCCTTTCTATGGCTGCCCTGGTTAGGGGCAACCTTGAGCGCCATACGCCAGGGACCCGCCCTGCCCTGCTGAGCTTCTCTACCCGCAGCGGGGCAGCCGCAGAGAGCGGGAAGGCTGGGCAGTGCCGCCCTGCTGGGCCCAGAACCTGATCTGCTGCCTGGTGTGTCGCCTCCCTGCATTGGTGCAGTGACTGCGGGGGCCCTGCCCCCTCCAGAGGAGAAGGACCATTGTACCCACATGGGCCAGTGCCCTGGGTGTGTCCCTCAGCCCCACACGTGGGGGGGGGGGAATGAGCTTGGGAAGCCCCCTGGGGCAGTGTCCGGTGTCCTGCCCCCCAGCTGCCGCAGTGACCCCGGGGGGGGTCTCCACTATTTGGGCAGCGACCCCCTCCAGGGGAGTTTCTGGCCCAGTCAGGGCAGCGTGAGGGCGCAGCGACTTCAGCGGGTGCCACTGAGCATGCGCCGGGCGTTGTCCGCGTGCCCGCGCAGTCCCAACCCAGGCGGCCGCCGCCGAATCCGCTTCCTGGGTGTGAGCCGGTGACTCTGTGTCCGCAGGGCAGGGCCAGGCTGGGCTCGAGCGAGCGGTCGCGCCCCGATCCTGGCGCACTTCGGACCGGAAGTGACATGGGCCCAGTGCCGGGTGGAGGGAGTCGCGGTGCGCGTGGGGGTCCCGGCCTGCTCACTGATTGGCGGAGAGACCCCGGGGGCAGCTGAGCGCGTGGGGCGGATTGAGACTCCCGGAGTCGGGGGTGGGGGAGGGGCAGAGGGTGTGAAATGGGGCGGTCAGGCGGGGGGTCTGGAAAATCAGATGGGGAGGGCCAAAGGGTGTGAAATGGGGGGGTCAGGTGGGGGAGGGGCAGAGGGTGTGAAATGGGGGAGTCGGGGGGGGCTGGAAAATCAGCCGGGGGGGAAGGGCCAAAGGGTGTGAAATGGGGGGGTCAGGTGGGGGAGGGGCAGAGGGTGTGAAATGGGGGGGTCGGGGGGCAGACTGGTTCAGTGCCAGTTTCATACCTGGGTAGGTTTTGGCGGGTGTCTGGAATGGGCACCACGGACACACATTCATGTGTCTCCCCACGTGGTGTCTGTCTAGGTTTTGACTTGGGTTTGTTGGATCTGTGCTGCAGGCAACTGAAAATAAGGACTGTCATAGGTCTCACCCCCACTTAGAGCTGTTGGGTTCCAAAATGGGGACCTGCATTGACTCCCCTAAACTAAAATCCTAGTTTAGATCTGGTAAAAGCTGCCACCACCCAATAATGTACGTGTATTGGGACACAGTCCTTCCCCAAAATCCTTGGGGAGCCCAAGAGCCCCAAATCCATGGAGTTCTTACACCTAGGAGAAATAAACCCTTCCTCCCCCCTCCCTTTTCCTAGGAGAGATACCGGGATTCAACTACAGAGGGATGTCTCCTCCTCTCTCCTCCCCTTTCCCTGAGAATTCACCCAAGGAAAGATCAACCAAGTCCTTAACACAGATTCAAACCTAAATTTCAACCCAAAGGGAAACAAACCATTTCCCTCCTCCCCTCTCCTAGTGCTTAGGAGATATACCTAATTTAAACTCTTTGAATCAAACCCAGGAGGAACTCACTCTTCCCCCCTCCCCTTCCCTTGAATTTCCACAAGAGAAGGAATTAACCAAGTCCAAAGAAAAGAAAATAATTTATTAAAAGAACAAAAAAAAAAAAAAAAAAAGAAAGTACACCATCGCTGTCATACCAGGATGCAAAAATACAGGGTCTAACTTATCAATCTCTGGAGAGAATTCCCCCTCCTTTCTTTCTCAGTAAAAGCAAAGTAACAGTAAACAGAAATCAAGAATTTCCTTCAGCAAACACACAATTGCAAATGTAGAAATCAAATTATAAGACTAATCCGCCTTTCTAATTAATACTCGCTATTGGATAGTAGGAATGACTCCAGGAGAACTTGGAGACATGACTGGCCTCGCTTAGATCCAAAGAGAGCATGAACACTTGCACAAAGAACACAGTCAAAGGCTTCCCTCCACAGAGATTTGAAATTATCTTGTCCCTGATTGGTCCTCTGGTCAGGTGTTCCTCAGGTACTGCATGTTAACCCGTTACAGGTAAAAGAGACCTTAACCGTTAACTTTCTGTTTATGACACGCCCCCCCAAATCGCAGACAGTGGGGGAACCACACTGGCGGTGATTTCCTTCTAGAACTTTAAAATAAACAGATTAATAAAACACATGCACTATTACATATGCTACTAAGTATGTAAACAACAAGATATTTGACATTCAAGAACACTTTTTAACCATTTAAAGGGGTGTGTGCTGAATAGTGTCCTTTGTAGGAACATGAGATGTGTTATGACTCCCCTGCCCTCTGGATGTAAGGGCTGTGTCACGAATAGAAAGAAGAGGTGACCCCTGAATACTGTCCCCTCCAAAAACAAAGGGTGTATTGTGAATTGCAGTCCCCCTAGAAACAAGAAGTGTATCCATGAATAATGTCCCCCAGAGAACAAGGGTGTGTCGTGAATTGTAGTCCCACCCGAAACAAATGGTGTATCCTGAATAATGTCCCCCCACCCAGAAACAAAGGATGAGTCGTAAATTGGAGTCCCTCCAGAAACAAAGGGTGTGTCCTGAATTCTAGTCCCAGCAGAAATAAAGGGTGTACCCTGAATACTGTCCCACCAGAAACAAGAGGTGAATCCTGAATAATGTCCCCTCCAAAAACAAAGGGTGTGTCGTGAATTGCACTACCTCTAGAAACAAGAAGTGTATCCTGAATACTGTCTCCTCCAGAAACCGAGAGTGAGTCGTGAATTGTAGTCCTACCAGAAACAAAGGGTGAATCATGAATGAATCATGAATGTTTCCCCCAGTAACAAGAGGTGTATCCTGAATAATGTCCCCTCCAGAAACAAAGGGTGTGTTGTGAAATGCAGTCCCCCCAGAAACAAAGGGAGAATCGTGAATTTGAGTCCCCCCAGAAACAAAGGGTGTGTCCTGAATTGTAGTCCCACCAGAAACAAGGGGTGTATCCTTAATAGTGTGCCCCCAGAAACAAGAGGTGTATCCTAAATAATATCCCCTCCAGAAACAAAGGATGTGACCTGAATTGTAGTCCCTGCAGAAACAAGGGGTGGTCCTGAATCATGTCCCCTCCAAAAACAAAGGGTGTATCGTGAATTGCACTACCCCTAGAAACAAGAAGTGTATCCTAAATACTATCTCCCCAGAAACAAGAGGTGTGTCATGAATTTCAGTCTCCTCAGAAACAAGAAGTGTAACCTGAATACTGTCCCCCCAGAAAGCAAGCGTGAGTCGTGAATTGGAGTCCCACCAGAAACAAAGGGTTTATCCTGAATAATGTCCCCTCCAGAAACAAAGGGTGTGTTGTGAATTGTAGTCTCCCCAGAAACAAGAGGTGTTTCTGGGGAGACAGTATTTAGGATACAAGAGGTGTATCCTGAATCATGTCCCCTCCAGAAACAAAGGGTGTATCGTGAATTGCAGTCCCCCCAGAAACCAAGGGTGTGTCCTGAGTTGTAGTCCCCCCAGAAACAAGGGGTGTATCCTGAATAATGTCCCCTCCAGAAACAAAGGGTGTGTTGTGAATTGTAGTCTCCCCAGAAACAAGAGGTGTATCCTAAATACTGTCTCCCCAGAAACAAGAGGTGAGTCGTGAAATGCTGTCCCCCCAGAAACAAAGGGAGAGTCGTGAATTGGAGTCCCCCCAGAAACCAAGAGTGTGTCCTGAATTATAGTCCTACCAGAAACAAGGGGTGTATCCTGAATAATGTCCCCTACAAAAACAAAGGTTATGACCTGAATTGTAGTCCCCCAGAAACAGAATGTGTTGTGAATTGCAGTCCCCCCAGAAACAAGAGGTTTAATCTGAATAATGTCCCCTCCAGAAACAAAGGGTGTGTCGTGAATTGCAGTCCCCCTAGAAACAAGAAGTGTATCCTGAATAATGTCCCCCCAGAGAACAAGGGTGTGTCGTGAATCGTAGTCCCACCTGAAACAAATGGTGTATCCTGAATAATGTCCCCCCACCCAGAAACAAAGGATGAGTCGTAAATTGGAGTCCCTCCAGAAACAAAGGGTGTGTCCTGAATTCTAGTCCCAGCAGAAATAAAGGGTGTACCCTGAATACTGTCCCACCAGAAACAAGAGGTGAATCCTGAATAATGTCCCCTCCAAAAACAAAGGGTGTGTCGTGAATTGCACTACCTCTAGAAACAAGAAGTGTATCCTGAATACTGTCTCCTCCAGAAACCGAGAGTGAGTCGTGAATTGTAGTCCTACCAGAAACAAAGGGTGAATCATGAATGAATCATGAATGTTTCCCCCAGTAACAAGAGGTGTATCCTGAATAATGTCCCCTCCAGAAACAAAGGGTGTGTTGTGAAATGCAGTCCCCCCAGAAACAAAGGGAGAGTCGTGAATTTGAGTCCCCCCAGAAACAAAGGGTGTGTCCTGAATTGTAGTCCTACCAGAAACAAAGGGTGTATTCTGAATAATGTCCCCTCCAGAAACAATGGGTGTGTCCTGAGTTGTAGTCCCCCCAGAAAAAGGGGTGTATCCTGAATACTGTCTCCCCAGAAACAAGAGGTGTATCCTGAATCATGTCCCCTCCAGAAACAAAGGCTGTGTCGTGAATTGCAGTCCCCCCAGAAACAAGAGGTGTATCCTGAATAGTGTCTCCCCAGAAACAAGAGGTGTATCCTGAATAATGTCCCCTCCAGAACCAAAGGCTGTGTCGTGAATTGCAGTCCCCCCAGAAACAAGAGGTGTATCCTGAATAGTGTCTCCCCAGAAACAAGAGGTGTATCCTGAATAATGTCCCCTCCAGAAACAAAGGATGTGACCTGAATTGTAGTCCCTGCAGAAACAAGAGGTGTATCCTGAATAATGTCCCCTCCAGAAACAAAGGATGTGACCTGAATTGTAGTCCCTGCAGAAACAAGGGGTAGTCCTGAATAATGTCCCCTCCAAAAACAAAGGGTGTATTGTGAATTGCACTACCCCTAGAAACAAGAAGTGTATCCTAAATACTATCTCCTGAGAAACAAAGGGTGTGTCGTGAAATGCAGTCCCCCCCCAGAAAGAAAGGGTGTGTCCTGAATTGTAGTCCTACCAGAAACAAGGGGTGATTCCTGAATAATGTCCCCTCCAGAAACCAAGGGTGAGTCGTGAATTGTAGTCCCACCAGAAACAAAGGGTGAATCATGAATAGTGTCTCCCCCAGAAACAAGAGGTGAATCCTGAATAATGTCCCCTCCAGAAACAAAGGGAGAGAGTCCTGAATTGGAGTCCCCCCAGAAAAAAGGGTGTGTCCTGAACTGAAGTCCCAGCAGAAACAAGAGGTGTATCCTGAATACTGTCTACCCCAGAAACAAAGGGTGTGTAGTGAAATGCAGTCTCCCCAGAAACAAAGGGTGAGTTGCAAATTGGAGTCCCCCCAGAAACAAAGGGTGTGTCCTGAATTGTAGTCCCACCAGAAACAATGGGTGTATCCTGAATAGTGTCTCACCAGAAACAAAAGGTGTATCCTGAATAATGTCCCCTCGAGAAACAAAGGATGTGACCTGAATTGTAGTCCCCGCAGAAACAAGGGGTGGTCCTGAATAATGTCCCCTCCAAAAACAAAGGGTGTGTTGTGAATTGCACTACCCCTAGAAACAAGAGGTGTAACCTGAATACTGTCTCCCCCAGAAACAAAGGGTGAGTCGTGAAATGCAGTCCCCCCAGAAACAAAGGGAAAGTCGTGAATTTGAGTCCCTCCAGAAACAAAGGGTGTGTCCTGAATTGTAGTCGTACCAGAAATAAGGGGTGTATCCTGAATAATGTCCCCTCCAGAAACAAGAGGTGTATCCTGAATAATGTCCCCTCCAGAACCAAAGGGTGTGTCGTGAATTGCAGTCCCCCCAGAAACAAGGGGTGTGTCCTGAATACTGTCTCCCCAGAAACAAGAGGTGTGTCCTGAATCATGTCCCCTCCAGAAACAAAGGGTGTGTTGTGAATTGTAGTCTCCCCAGAAACAAGAGGTGTATCCTAAATCATGTCCCCTCCAGAAACAAAGGGAGAGAGTCCTGTATTGCAGTCCCCCCAGAAACCAAGGGTGTGTCCTGAGTTGTAGTCCCACCAGAAAGAAGAGGTGTAACCTGAATACTGCCACCCCCAGAAACAAGAGAGGTGTCATCAATAGTAGTCCTCCTCGGAACAAGGAGTGTGTCCTGAATAGTGTCCCCTCCAGAAACAAGAGAGGTGTCACAAATTCCGTCCCCACTGGAATCGAGAGGTGTGACACGAATAATGTCCTTGCAGAAACAAGATATCTGTCATCAATATCAGTCCTGGGAACAAGGGGTGTGTACTGAATAGTGTCCCCTCTGGAAACAAGAGTTGTGTCCTGAATACTAACCCTACATAAACAAGAGGTGTGTCATCAATAGTATGCCTCATGGGAACACGAGGTGTGTCCTGAATCCTGTCCTGTTGAGAAACAGGGATGTTTCTTGCCCTTATGGCTTGTAAAAAGTGATATTAGAAGCAATAGGGCATGGCTCGCTGGTGCCCTCTGTATCAGTGCCCCTGTGCTTGGCGCAGCTCCATGCAAAGCTGGTCATGGGAACCTCTTGTCTGCTGTGCAGAGGGCAGGGGCTGATGTTTGGGGGGTGTGACAGGCATCTGTGATGTTGCCTCTGGGTTATGAGTAGCAGATGCTGAGTGCTGTTGGTGGACTCAACAAACCTTCTGATTAGTGAGCTCTCTGCTTAAAGTGAGAGTGTGCTGTCTCTCTCATTCCCCGAACACACACAGCCTCTCTCTTTCACATACATGGTTGGACTGTTATTACTTCTGTTGAAAAAATAAAATAGTAGAGACTATATGTGTACGGTGCATATCAAGGATTACAGTACTCTTAGTTTATTTGTTTCTGTGGTCCGTGCATTTCATAATTTTACTACGCTAAGAATTAAAGTTAAAGTAGAAGTGAGTTCTAAAATGCCTCACCTGGCCATGGCTTGCGTAATTGTCATTCATGATTTAAAACAACAACGATAGAGCACAATATGATAAAAGTCCGGCAATCAAATAAAAGTATCCTGCTAGAACATAAATTCTGCTTCAACGCACAACTTTAGACACTGCAACTGAAGGTTGCTTATTTTCAAATTGTATTTTTAGTGATCTCTGCAAAAGACCTTAACACTTGTATGAAAATAAATGTAGTTCCATGTATAATCCTAATAGCCATGATGGAATCAAATGTTAGTGAGTCATGTACGTGATTTTGATAGGTAAACATAAATGCAAAAATATTTAGAGACATTAATTTCCTTTCTTAATAAAAGAGAAAACAACACAGTAATAATGTTTTTTTTAGTGAATGGTTTTTCACTGTGCTAAAGAGTATTTATTTAATTTTGACTAGATAATGGCAGTAAATGCAGAGTGTGTGTTAAGTGGATTTTAAGCAGAGTTTGTTTATTTTTTCAATTTGTATATATCTGTATTAAAGCTAGTGTACAAAATATGAAACTTGTGTTTCTGATATCTTTGTTAAAGCTCCAGAACCGACACCGTGATGCTTGGAAGTGGGACTGGCTTGCTGTATTATCTCCTGATTGGTGTAAACTTACATAGATACAATACTCCTGCCAGCTAAATCCTTATTCTTTAATTGAAACAGATACAAAGTCCAATGTGGAAGCCAGTTTTTCTTCGACAACAATTAAAGGCACATTTTCAGTTTATTTATTTAAGTTATTATGTGGCAGAAACCTGGAGTTTTCAGGTGCTCAACTAGCCCCTGGAATCATCATTAAAATTGCCTCACTGCCTCAATATGAAATGTTGCCTCTGGTGAGCCATGAGCGGCCAGAGGGCTGTGGGCAATGGAAAGTTCCAGGCCCCTGTTTGACAGCCTGAAGTTGGCATTGAGCTGCATGACGAGTGCCAGGCAGCACAAGCTGCAGCAGCAGTGGAGGCGTAAGGGTGGCAATATGCTATGTGACCCTTGTTGTCTGTGATGCTGCTGAGGGTGGTGGCATTGCCTTAAGACAGAGATCGACAAACTATGGCCCGTGGGCCATATGTGGCATGTGGATCCCTCCTGCCCAGCCCCTGAGCTCCTGGCCTGGGAAACTAGCCTCTGGCCGTCCCCTGCTGTCCCTACTGCTGTGCAGCCTCAGCTCGCCCTGCTGGTGGTGCAATGCTGTGGGTGGCAAGCAGGGCCAGCTTTAGGAACTATGGGGCTCAATTTGAATACCTGGCAGTGGTCTGGGTGTTTGGCGGCACTTTGGCGGTGGGCCGTTCACTTGCTCCTGGTCTTTTGTGGCACTGAAGGACCCATCAGCGAAATACTGCCGAAGACCGATAGCGAGTGAAGGAGCTGCCACTGAAATGCTACTGAAGATCTGGCCCACTGTACGATGAGTAAAAAAATTAAAAAGGTATGTAACTTAGGTGCTCTTCTTTAGGGCATGGGGCTCTCTTAGGTGTGGGGCCCGATTTGGGAGAACTGAGATACCTCTTTCAGCGACCCCCAAGTGCACCTACTGTGGAGTCCCATACTCTCTGCAGGCTTTTTAGGAATCTGAAATATGGTAATTATAGTGTTACCTGGTGATAGAGTTTGAATCTTCTATAGATTTGCATTGTAAGAAGAAAGGTTGATCACTACATCCAGAGGAACAGTGCTTCCTGCTGTCAAGCTAGAAATGAACTAAAGAGTTTCTGTGGCACCTGAGTCTGTATTTATAGCTGCCTTTGGCTTCTAAGGCATGCTGGGAAATGGAGGGGTGGAGCTTAGGCAGTATATAAGGTGGTGTATTGTCACCTGAAGTCATTCAGCTTTGTGGTGGTCCAAAGAGATGTGCCTAGGTGCTTCTATGGGTGTTTTTAGTCATGGTGAGTATTGATACAGGGTAAAGATGACATGTATTTGTCATTAATGTACTGTTTTCCTTGTCTTATTGCTGTTTAATGTGTTTTTATTTCATTTCAGGTTGTTTATAGTGTGTTTGATTTATGATTTTTATTTTCATTGGGAGGGAAGACATTGGGGGTTGTTTCTGATAGAGCATCTGTTAAACACCTGTATCCAGTACCAGTGGCACATCTGTGGTGTTGGACTGGTGTAGAAGAATTGCAGTATTCTGTTTGGGTTAGGTGGGGACCGGTCTGAGGAAACTTTAATATTTAGTAAGAGTTTTGTGTCTTAACCTTATGTATTTTGTCATAAGCCTTCTTCATATTTGCAGCTGTATCCAGATCTGGTATGAAGTTGTCTTGTGACATGAAAGGTTGTGAATATTTTTATTTTTGACTGTCATGCTGGTGCTGTATGTTTGTGAGTGATTTCAACATAGGGGAGCGAAGGCCTGTCTACTGAGGCAAAGGGGATGTTGAGAGGGGGAGCTCCTGTCCAATTTCCAAACATCAGTATATGCGAAAGGGTTTGATGGTCAGAAGCGTTTGTGATGTTGAGGCTCTTTCATTACTTATGGGAGTTCTGTAAAGTTTGTCCATTCTTAATGGGCTTGTGAGTGGTGGGTGGGTGCTTGTTGTATGGAGATTGATTGATTGCTGGCAGCTTGACCTGTCTGTAACTAGAGATGCTCCATTCTCAATTCCCCTCTCTTACACAGCAGTGGGTTTGCATGATAGGTCACCAATTCATCACTGTGTTCTCCTCTACATGGGTGTGGTTTTCTGAGGAGGATGTGAGCATCCTAGTTAGTGACAGGTCCCTGTAGTGTAGGGAAAGGGAGAGGGGCATGAGTGTGTAGAGGTGTAGCTATTTTCTGTGTGGATGAGTGTTTGGGGTGGGGTGCTCTGAGGGGTGGGGTAGAATTAGTAGTAGGTGTTCCTTCTCAAGGAAGCAGTATGTAGGTGAGGTCATCTTTCATATTGTGCTGTTAGGAGCTTTGTGAGTTGAGTTTATAACTGAGGTTTGCTGTCAGACTTTTTTATTTGTAGATGTGTCAAGACTACTTGGTACAGGATCTGATTCCATGGAGGGTCGTGACTACGTCTCCTTGATAGTCATGACATCGCTGTATGGCTATTGATGTATGGCAGCGAAGGCCCTTGGAGAAAGGAAAAGACCTTCTTGAGAGCAGGAGTGGCCGTCAAAGTTAAGTATCTCCTGAATGGTTTGATGGTCAGAAGTATTTGAGCCGTTGAGGATCCTTGTTTAGGGATGGGAGTCCTCTACACTCTGCCCATTCTTAATGGGTGCATTAGGGAGTTTACTGTACGGAGGGAGTGTGCACCTTCCTTGGAGGAAGGTCGATCGCTGCGAGAGTGACCCATCTGTAACTAGAGATGCTCCGTTCTCAGTTCTTTTTTTCTTGCACGGCATTGGGTTTGCATGATAGGTCCCCACTTCATCTTTTCTCCATCTTCTACCTGGTTGTGGTTTTCCGAGGAGGATGTGAGCATCCTAGTTAGTGATGGTCCCCTGTCGTGGTGGGACGTGGGGAGGGCCAGCAATATGTGGATGAGAGTGTCTAGGGTGGGTGGGTGCTTCTGTGAGTGGAGTGTAATGTGTAGTAGGTATTCCTTCTCTTCAGGAAGCAATATGGAGGGGAGGTTATTTTTCATATTGTGCAGTTAGGAGCTTTGTGAGTTGAGTTTATAACTGAGGTTTGCTGTCAAACATTGTTTTTATTTGCAGATGTGTGAAGACTACTTGGTACAGGATCTGATTCCATGGAGGGTCGTGACTACGTCTCCTTGACAGTCATGACATCGCTGTATGGCTATTGATATATGGCAGCGAAGGCCCTTGGAGAAAGGAAAAGACCTTCTTGAGAGCAGGAGTGGCTGTCAAAGTTAAGTATCTCGTGAATGGTTTGAAGGTCAGAAGTATTTGAGCCGTTGAGGATCCTTGTTTAGGGATGGGAGCCCTCTACACTCTGCCCATTCTTAATGGGTGCATTAGGGAGTTTATTGTACAGAGGGTGTGCACTTTCCTTGGAGGAAGGTCGATCGCTGCGAGAGTGACCCATCTGTAACTAGAGATGCTCCGTTCTCAGTTCTTTTTTCTTGCACGGCACTGGGTTTGCATGATAGGTCACCACTTCATCTTTTCTCCATCTTCTACTTGGTTGTGGTTTTCCGAGGAGGATGTGAGCATCCTAGTTAGAGATGGTCCCCTGTCGTGGTGGGACGTGGGGAGGGCCAGCAATATGTGGATGAGAGTGTCTAGGGTGGGTGGGTGCTTCTCTGAGTGGAGTGTAATGTGTAGTAGATATTCCTTCTCTTCAGGAAGCAATATGGAGGGGAGGTTATTTTTCATATTGTGCAGTTAGGAGCTTTGTGAGTTGAGTTTATAACTGAGGTTTGCTGTCAAATATTGTTTTTATTTGCAGATGTGTGAAGACTACTTGGTACAGGATCTGATTCCATGGAGGGTCGTGACTACGTCTCCTTGACAGTCATGACATCGCTGTATGGCTATTGATATATGGCAGCGAAGGCCCTTGGAGAAAGGAAAAGAAGATCTTGAGAGCAGGAGTGGCTGTCAAAGTTAAGTATCTCGTGAATGGTTTGATGGTCAGAAGTATTTGAGATGTTGAGGATCCTTGTTTATGGATGGGAGTCCTCTACACTCTGCCCATTCTTAATGGGTGCATTAGGGAGTTTACTGTACAGAGGGTGTGCACTTTCCATGGAGGAAGGTCGATTGCTGGGAGAGTGACCCATCTGTAACTAGAGATGCTCTGTTCTCAGTTCTTTTTCTCACATGGCACTGGGTTTGCATGATAGGTCACCACTTCATCCTTTTCTCCATCTTCTACATGGTTGTGGTTTTCCAAGGAGGATGTGAGCATCCTAGTTAGAGATGGTCCCCTGTCGTGGTGGGACGTGGGGAGGGCCAGCAATATGTGGATGAGAGTGTCTAGGGTGGGTGGGTGCTTCTCTGAGTGGAGTGTAATGTGTAGTAGATATTCCTTCTCTTCAGGAAGTGGTATGGAGGTGAGGTCATCTTTCATATTGTGTAGTTGGGCATTTTGTGAGTTGGTTTTCAGTTGAGCTTTGTTTGTATTTGCAGATGCTTCCAGATCTGGTATCGTGTCGTGTCATTCTGTGGAGGATTGTGACTACATCTGTTTGAGTGTCACTGCACTGCTGTACAGATGTCGACGTATGGGAGGGAAGGTCTCTGTAGACAGGAAAAGAAGATATTGAGAGTGGAGTGGCTGTCAAAGTTAAGTATCTGCTGGAGGGTTTGATGGTCAGAAGTATTTGAGATGTTGAGGCTTCTCGTTTATGGATGGGAGTCCTCTAAACTGTGTCTGTTCTTAATGGGCACATTGGAGGAGCTTGTTGTATGGAGGAGTGTGTGTTTTCCATGGAGGAAGGTTGATTGCTGGGAGAGTGACCCATCTGTAACTAGAGATGCTCTGTTCTCAGTTCTTTTTCTCACATGGTACTGGGTTTGCATGGCAGTTCACCACTTCATCCTTTTTGTCTTCTACATGGTTGTGGTTTTCTGAGGAGGATGTGAGCATCCTAGTTAGCGAAGGGCTGCTATTGTGGTGGGATGGGGAGGGCCAGTAATTTGTGGATGAGTGTCTGGGGTGGGTGGGTGCTTGTCTGTGTGTGGGGGGTGTAATTTGTAGTAGATATTCCTTTTCTTCAGGAAGCAGTATGTAGTTGAGGTCCTCTTTTGAAGTGTGTAGCTGTGCATTTTGTGAGTAGGTTTGCAGTTGACCTTTGTTTGTATTTGCAGATGCATCCAGATCTGGTATCGTGTCGTGTCATTCTGTGGAGGGTTGTGACTACATCTGTTTGACTGTCACTGCATTGCTGTATAGATGTCGATGTATGGGAGCGAAGGCCCATGTACAAAGGAAAAGGTGATCGGGAGTGGCTGTCAAAGTTAAGTATCTGCTGGAGGGTTTGATGGTCAAAAAGTATGTGTGCTGTTGAGGCTGTAGGATGGGAGTCCTCTGAAGCCTGCCTGTTTGTAATGGGTTCATGAGGCAACTCATTGAATAGGAGTGGGAGTTTTCTGTGGAGGAAGTTGACTGATGGAAGAGTGACCTGTCTGTAACTAGAGATGCTCCATTCTCCCTTCTTCTCTCATAAATGGCACTGGGTTTGCATCACTGATCACCACTATCCTGTTTGTCCGTCCTCTATTGGGTGTTGGTTTTCTGAGGAGGATGTGGGCATCCTAGTTACCGATGGGCCCCTGTCAGTGTTGGGAAAGGGCCATGAGTACTGTGTAAATGTGAGTATTTTGCATGTTGATTTTAAATGTATAGAAGTAGTTGGTTGCTGCTTCATTGTAGGTAGGAATGTGCTGGGGCTCTTTCGGGGTGTCAAATAGGTTAGTTTAGCCAAGGGAGTGTGGTATTGTGGTGTTGTGACCATTAGCAATAACCTGGCATTTATTGTTTGTGTGCCACAGGGGTATTTGAGTCCAGAACTGAGGGAATGGGCTGTAGCAAGTGTGCCCTGTTTGGTTTACATGGGTTCTTGTAAGTATGGTGCCAGTGGGCACAGAGGAGCTGTTTGCATCCATGAGGTAAGTGTTAAGTTAGAGCTTTTAGTGCAGTCCTGTTGATGGGAGTGTGGTCTTTTCTGTGTTAGATAAGGTGGGCTTATGATGAATGGGTTCATCACCAGTTTTGTGTGTGAGACAGCAGATGAAGACAATATTTGGGTTAAGTTGTTGCTTGTTCTCTAGAAGAAGGTTGGACTTAGGTGGGTGGTCAGTGAGAGTGTTGTCGTGTTTGCCCTAAAATGTTGAGTAGTTTTCCTTGAATATATTGTGTGATGTAGGTATGGAGATGTGTTGATATTCCTCAGGGAAGGGGTATCGGTGGGGAGGTGAGTGTGGAAAATATGTAATGGGACTGAGAGTTGCAGTTTGAGGGAGGGGTGAGGGAATCTCATGACTGG